>NC_056732.1:380311233-380337759 GCF_019279795.1 Protopterus annectens | reverse complement strand
TTTTTTTTAAAAAAATATTTACTCCTATCTTTGTGGCTGATATTTTGTGAGACATATTTAAACTCTGAGAGTACTTGCATATATATTTGCTGACACTGTGCAGGCCACTCCTAACAGCCTTGCTCTTGGTCAAACTACCAATTGGAGTAATAGTAACATTACACAGTAGGATTGGACACCCTTTGTTAAGGGCCTTAAAGCAGCAGATAAGGGGTTCTGGTGGCAGTGATTACTACCTTATAGTCTGGCAGAAGGGGGTGTAGCTAGTAAACCTGTGCCAGCCTCTCTCAGCTTGTGTGTGTAAAACAAATCTCCAAGAGTGCATGTGTCAGCTACTTGGGCAGGGACACGAAGCACTGGTTGGACAGAGTGTTGGGAGGACTTGGCTTGGAACCCTGGCTAAGGATTCAACTCTATAGTTGTGCCAGTGGGGAGTCTTATTGGGGATCTGAAGAAAGCGGGAGAAACCAGCCCCAAACTGACTGTGGTCAGTGTGCTCTTAAGGGGGAAGTTGCACTTTACTGTGTGTGTACTTGTCATCCTCCGTGTGTACGTCCCCCAGTGGTGAGGATTGAGGCTCCTTGATTACAGGGCCAGTGTTGGGGCATCACATATTAATTGGTGGGCAGTGGTGGGATATCCACATCACATATTAATTGGCTTGTAGAGGTAGGATATTCACATATTAGGATTCAGTGGTGTGGGTATTGAATTCCTGCAGCCTGTAAACAGTGTTCACTAAGGAAGATGTTTGTACAAATCAGCCATACAGTAAACATTCAGAGGTTCATATCAACGTTTTTTTTTTTTGTTAGCTTAGTCAGGGAGAGCTGGCAAGCATGTCATAAAGGAGTATGGTAAGCTGACAGGGAGGCAGTTGGCTGAGATTTGCCAAGCTAAAGAAACGGTGCATGCCAACCTGACTAAAGCAGAAATTATTGCAGACTTGGGCACAGCTGCATCACAGACCAGCAACCAGGAGGACAACCGGGCTGGCCTTGGAGATGTACAATTCTCAGAAAATGGACAGTTCAACCTTTCCACAGAGGTCTTAAAAATCCACCTGAAGTTAAATAGACTTGAACTGGAGGCCAACGTTTGGAAATAGAAGCAGCAGGGAGACAGAGATGTCTGGAGGCTGAGGAAAATGAGAAACTGCGATGTCTGGAAGCTGAGGAGAAACAGAGGTAGAGGCAATGTGAAAAGCTGACTCTTTGCCAGGGTCATGGAGGTAATGGGGAAGGTGTCAGGGTCATGGAGGTAATGGGGAAGGTAGTAACCGAAGCCCAGAAGCAAAAGAGGTCACTAAATTTCTTCCACAATTTACAGAGGGGGATAATTTTGATAGTTTCATTCATATGTTTGAAAGGGTGTGTAAACAGTACAAGGTTGACCAAGGGCTCTGGTTACGGTTCCTGACCCACCCACTTAGTCCATGGTAAAGCTGTAACTGCTACTTCTAAATTGTCTGATACTGATTGCTTAAATTATAATATGGTCAAAAATGGTTATAATATTTTTAAGTTAACCCCTGAAGCTTATAAGAAAAAGTTTCATGAGCACAGACGCAAGGTAGATGAGGGTGTGTGAATATACTGCTGAAGTAAGCACTTATTTTCATAGGTGGGTGAGTAGATGTCAGGTCACCACTTCTGAAAGGGTGACAGACCATTTGGTGAGGGAACAAGCTCTTAGCCTGAGGACACGACAGTCTGGTTAGCGGATACAGAATGTAACACAGCAGATGAGTTGGGTAAAAAAGGGACACCTATATCTGGCAAGCAGGGCATCACTGCACAGGAAAGGGATACCCAGCGCTGCTCATGGGTCTAAGGGAATCCATGGTGGGCAGCCTAGACCACCCCCAGAGTCCACCAGTAGCAGGGGAAGCCACTAGTCCCACCAGTAGCAGGGGAAGCCACTAGTCCAGGTACACGTCCAGGACCATGGGTTAAATGTTTTAAATGCAACCTGTGGGACCATGTAACAGAGATCTCCATGGAGGCAAGGTAGGGAACAAAAGGTGGGAGAGCCAGTAAGTGGGAATGACAAAATGCTAGCAGTAAGTTGTCGCAAGACAACAAGGGTACCTTACTACCACAAGAGGTTATATCCCATCTTTGTAAATGAAAAAGAGGCCACTGCTGAGAAAGACACAGCCTCTGACCTAACCATTGTAAAGCCTGCAATGGTTAAGGAGGAGAACTTGCCTGGGCAGTCTACTCCAGTCAGACCTTTAGGAGGAACCCCATTCCAAATACCTCTGGCTAGGGTTCACCTCGACTGGGAGGGTGGAAAAGGAAGCTAGCAAGTAGGCGTGTTTGAGGATATCCATGCAGATGTCCTGATAGGGAGTGATTTTGATAATGCAGTACCTGGTGTGCATGCAGTTACACGCAGTCAGGCTTGGAGACAATCAAGTGGGTCTGGTAGCCTGGGGCACCCAAACAGACTGTACACTTGTAGCAAGGACTGGTGAGATGGTTACTTCAGGGATGAAGCTACTCTGTAGCAGTGAGACTGAAGGTGAGCCACAGCTGCTTGTGGGTAATGATGTTCCCTTGGACAAAGTGACTGCAAGGGCAGAGGTGAGTAGCAGTACCCAGGCTGACAGTAGGGTACTGTTACAGGATACCAGACTTCCTGTGGAACGGGAGCTGGGAAGGGTTAGAGTTGAGACAGGCTCACTTCTCAGACCCTACATTAGAAGGTCTTAGAAAGGTAGCTAGGGAGGCACCTGATTTTCAAGGGAAGGGGGAATCTGTATACTGGGACAAAGGGTTACTGTATAGATAATGGACCCCTGAGGGAGGTCTTGAGGATGAGAGAATACAGCAGTTGGTAGTGCCCAGAGCCTACTGTCTGTCACTTCTAGCCATAGTCCATGATATTAACTTTGCAGGCCATATGGGCATAAAGCATACAAAGAGAAGTATTATGCAGAACTTCAATTGGCCTGGGGTCTCCAGACATGTAACAGGGTACTGCAAGACCTCTGAGAAGTGCCAAAAGGTAGGCAAGGGAGAAGACAATGTGAAAGCTCATTTAATTCCTTTGCTGTGATTGAGCAACCATTTCAGAGGGTAGCTATGGATATTGTCGGGCCTCTGAGTACCCAAAGTTCCACGGGAAAGAAGTACATCCTAGTGGTAGTAGATCATGGTACCAGATACCTTGAGGCAGTGGCACTGTCCTCCACTGAGGTAGAGACACTGTCCTCCATTGAGGTAGAAAAGGTGATGAATGCCTTGTCAGAGCTTTTCAGCAGGGTAGGTTTTCCAAAATAAATACTGATTGACAGAAGTGCCAGTTTCATGTCAGACTTGCTGGCTCATCTGTGGAAGCACTGTTGGGTGAAGCACGTAAAGACCACCCCTACCATCCCCAGATTAATGGTCTGGTTGAAATGTTAAACTCTACACTCAAGACCATGCTACGAGCATTTGCAGACCAGTTTAAGAGGGAGTGGGACAAATATTTGCCCCATCTGTTTGCTTACAGAGAGGTGCCCACGGAATCCACAGGTTTTTCACCCTTTGAGTTGCTGTATGGGCATAGGTTAAGGGAACCTCTAGATTTGATATGAGATGAGTGGGAGGGTGAGTGTGAATCCCACAAGGAGTCTGTTGTGGCATAGGCCCTAAACCTCAGGGCAAGGCTCAGGGAACTCATGGGCTTGGCCCATGAGAACCTGGCAGATGTTCGTGTTTCACTGTTGCAGTCATGACTGTAGGGTTCTCCCCTGCCAGCAGGCAGCCCTCGGTCGGCCAGAATCCCAAAGTCTGGGTCCGGCGTCAGCTGTTCAACCATGCTCCCTGACGTCAGAGCGCCAGGAGTATAAATCTAACAGCCGACGCCATCTTCTCCAGTCTTTCTTGCCGTGCGGTGATAACAGTTCGCAAGTGCCGGTCGGCTGACTCCCGACAATTTTTCCTGAAAAACTTCGGTCCAAAGATTTCTTCTCCACTCAAAGCTAAGTACCCCACTGGGGAAACTTTTTTCTTGCTCCACTCCGATGTCAGAAAAAGTTAATAATTGTATTTCATGTGGGAAGCAAATACCTCATAAGGATTTTCATTCTTACTGTATTCCTTGCTTAGGCCCTGACCACGACGTAGCTAGTTGTCGGTTTTGTGCTAGATTCAATCAACGTACAATTAAGCGAAGGTACGATTTTGCTTTTCATTACTTCGGTAGGCGCTTTAACTACAAAATGTTGTCGGATATGGTTCCGGCTACCGGAGTTCACAAACATCGCAAGGATAAAGACAGGCCTCCGAGGTCCAAATCTGATGATAGCGCACAAGCGGAGCCAGCTTCAGGTTCGGCGTCGACAGTGAGGCGGAATTGCAGCCCCTGTCGTCGGCCATTTCAGAACCGATGGCCGAAACGGACTCTCATGAGGAGCCAACCAGGCCTTTAAATATTTCTATTGCAGGACCTGCGGACAATGCTCCTTCGGATGGGTCCGGAGCCGCTGTGCAGGTACCGGCTTCCGAAGGGGTTTTCAGGCCTACTCAGCTTCTAATAAAGGCAAAGCCAAAGACAAAGGCAAAGACTCCTAAATCAAAGACTGCAACTCAGGCCTCTTCTGAACCGGCTCCCAAGTCACAGAAGCAGTTACTCAAGATGGTGGAGGATTTACTTACTATGATTAGGGGTTCACATCCCCCTCCAGATAAAAGGCCAAGGCAGGATGTTTATTATGATTCCTCTGATCAGGCTTCTGTTTCCTCAGTTTCTTCTTCTGACCAGGAATATTCTTTCCCTCCTTATGAGGATTCTGATGCTGAGGAATCCATTCCTTCAGCTTCTCCCCCTGAGGATTTCTCTTTTGGGGAAACTTTGCATGAAATGAGGGAACATTTCCACTGTGAAGGACAGGAGTATTCGGAAACTAAGAAAAGACCGAGGGATTTTCTTAGTCTTCCCCAACATAGACCCCTGGCTATTCCTCCTGTTTTGGATATTGTGGATGATGCCTTTTCAGAGGCTAACGTAACCCCGGACTCTTTTCCTCCTGCTCCTGTTAAGCCTGATAGATATTACAGGGTTCCTGATTCCCACCAGATTTTATACAAGAACCCTTCTGCTGACCCTGAAACCATTTCTCAGGGTCTCAAGGGAGTTAAGGCCGCTTCTGCCAAAAATCCCATTCCTACTGAAAAGGATTCTCGATCCTTAGAAAGATGGGGCAAAAAAGTGTACACTTCTGCTACTTTGTCCATTAGGGCTTTAAACTGTCAGTTTCATATGCTGAAATATCAGCAGTTTCTCTTGTCTGTTTTAAAACAAAAGCTTACTTCCATTTCTGCCTGTGCAGATAAGGAATTACATGACTTATTGCATGCCACTGAACAAGTTGGGAAGCATGGTTTACACTGTGGATTTGATGCCTTGGAGGCTTCTTGTAGGGCTGCTGCCTCCGGCACAGTCATTAGAAGGCATGCATGGCTAAAGGAACAAAATTTGCCTGAACAAGTAAAGGCTAAATTATTGGATGCTCCTGTTCAGCATAATGTTTTGTTTGGATCAAAAGCTGAAGAGGTGATTAAAAAGATGGAGGATAAGGCGAAGTCCATGCAAACAAAGATTTCTTACAAGTACAGCCACCTAGATTTAGCAGGAATTGGCCTTCGAAAAATTTGTCCTTTCCCACTTCAGACAGGCCTCAGAGGGGTAGATATAGATGCTCCAGAGGAAGGCCTCAAACATAAGCTTCTTATAGATCAAGACCGTGGACTTCTTCCACCCCTAGGGGAGGAGAGGACAGGTCACAAACTCAAAGAAAACAAACTCAATGACTCCCTCTGTTGGGCTACAGGAACTTCTTGCCTGGAAGCCCCTCTTGGAGGAAAACTCAAATAACCAAAGACAAGTGGGTTTTGGATGTGATTTTAAGAGGTTACAAATTCCATTTTCATACCTTGCCAAGGCCAAGCGGATGGCCAGACCTTCCAAAACATCAATGGACGGAGGCCTTAAACCAGGTGGAAGCTCTTTTGGCTATGAATGCCATAGAACTGGTTCCACTTTCAGAGATGGGAAAAGGTTTTTTACTCAAGGCTCTTTCTAGTCCCCAGGAAGCAAAACTCATGGAGACCCATTCTGGATCTGTCGGCCTTGAACACCTTCCTAGAGATTCCAAAATTCAAGATGCTTACTCTACAGCAGCTACTTCCAATGCTGTCAAAAGATGCATGGATGGTAACTTTGGATTTAAAGGAGGCATAGTTATATATTCCCATCAGGCAGCATCGTAGAAAATACCTCAGGTTCAAGGCCGGATCGAGGCACTTTCAATTCTCTGCGCTGCCCTTTGGATTGTCTACTACGCCCAGGGTCTTCACCAAATGCCTGGCTCCAGTAGTAGCTTACTGCAGACTCAAGGGAATTCAAATTTACCCTTATCTGGACGATTGTCTAATTCAGGCAGACAGCAAGGATGTCTTACTCCAGCATCTAGAATTTGAACAGAACCTCCTCAAGTTCCTGGGATTCTCTGTAAACATAAAAAAGTCAAATTTGACACCATCACAACAGATAACTTTTCTGGGTGCTCTTCTAAACACCACAACCCAGATGGCATTTCTGACATTCGAAAAACAATTACAGCTGGCTTCAACTTTCAAAACCTTGGCAACTTTAGCTCAACTATCTGCAAGGAAATTCCTGCAGGCTTTGGGTTACATGGTCTCCTGCATCCTTCTCGTACCATATATGCAAGACTACACATGAGGAAAATACAGTGGTACCTAAAAAGTGTATGGTCTCAGCATTGCCACAGTTTAGACATACTGATCTCCGTCCTTCCTTGCCTTCAAAAGGAATTTCTTTGGTGGTCCAGGGCATGTGCTCTAAACAAAGGGAAACCCTTCCGTCTGCCTCCTGCCACTCAGATTCTAACCACGGATGCCTCAGATTATGCTTGGGGAGCCCATTTTCAGGGCAACTGTCTGCAGGGCCTTTGGACAAAGGATCAGAAGCACCTGCATATCAATTTAAAGGAAATGTTAGCCGTTCAAAAAGCTCTATTGGCCTTCAGGAATCTTTTACAACCAGGACAACTACTAATACGGACAGACAACACCACAGTTATGTGGTACCTAAACAAGCAGGGGGGGATCTCATTCTTACCCCCTTTGCAGACTAGCCATGGATCTATGGAACACAGCTCTAGCTTGCAATCTGGATCTTCAAGCTCAGTTTCTACCAGGGAAACAAAACTTCCTGGCAGACAGTCTGAGCAGAAACCTTTCGGATCCGCACGAGTGGATGCCGGACACCAAAATATTCAGGATGATAACAGCAGTCTGGGGATGTCCTCACATAGACCTCTTTGCATCCCATCTCAATCATCAACTACAGAATTTTTGCACCAGGACTTTCCACAGAGAAGCTTGGAAAGTGGATGCCCTGTCATTCAGTTGGAGGAACCTCTCGGGTTATGCCTTTCCACCTCTTCCTCCACGGGTCTTATTGAAGATAGAACAGGACAAGCCCAAGATGATTATCTTGCTGGCTCCAAATTGGCCTCGGCAGTTTTGGTATCCAACTCTGAAGAACCTATGACTGGAGCCCCCTTGGATTTTACCTCAGTCTCCGAACCTTCTGTCCCAACATCAGGGTCAGGTTCTACACTCTCATGTCAGAACTCTCAGCCTGGCGGCCTGGTTAATCCAGACCTTTTGATTTCTTCTTTCCTACCCAAGCAGGTTATGGATGTCATTTTAGAAGCCAGACGTCCTAGCACTAGAAAATCTTATGCTGGAAAATGGAAAAGATTTTGTTCCTGGATGCAGGCTCAGGATTCTGATCCTCTTCTTCCTAACATTTCCTTAATTTTACTTTACTTGACAGATCTCTTACATAAGGGTCTCTCTTTCTCTTCCATTAAGATTCATGCCTCTGCTATTTCTGCTCATTACAATACAGACCCTCCCATCTTTTCCCACCAGCTCATGAGACAGTTTCTCAGAGGAGCTAAGAACTTAAGACCTCCTAGATCTCCTCCCATTCCTGCTTGGGATCTCAACTATGTTTTGCAAAAACATACCTTGCCTCCTTTTGAGCCTGCTGCCTCTTCTGACATCAAGTTTTTATCTTGGAAAACAGCTATCTTGTTAGCCCTTACCTCTGCCAGGAGGGTTTCAGAGTTACAAGCTCTTATGGCTGCGGAACCTTATATTATTTTTCCATCAAGACAGGGTATCTTTGAGGACTAACCCTACCTTCATGCCTAAGGTGGCTTCCAAAGTGGCTTTAAATCAAACTATCCACTTGCCAACCTTTTTCCCCACTCCTCAAAATAAAGGTGAAAGGATCTTACATTCCTTGGATGTACACAGACAACTACGTTTTTACCTGGATAGAACCAAGGACATCAGAAATCAGAACAATTGTTTGTTTCTTATGCTTCAAGTTCCCAAGGTAAAGCCATTTCAAAACAAACCATTTCTAAATGGATTGCTCATGGAATCAGATTTTGTTATTCACACCATGGAAAGCAAATCCCAGGGAGTATACGGACTCATTCCACCAGAGCTGCTGCCACTTCTGCGGCCTTCCTCAGGGGAGTTCCTACCAAAGACATTTTGGAAGCTGCAACTTGGAGTTCAGTGCATACTTTTTCTAAGCACTACAATTTACCTCTCTACTCCAAGTCTAGGGCAGGCTTTGCCTCTGCACTCTTGTAGGGCCTTTTAGCCGCCCCTTCTTCTTTATGACCACCTCCCTTTCTTTCAGCTTTGGGATTCTACCCTACAGTCATGACTGCAACAGTGAAACACTATAAACATAATACAGTTGTGTACACCTACCATAAATGTAGATGTTCGAGTGTCTTCATTGTTGCAGTCTGGGTTTCCCTCCCTCCTGTCCCCTCTTATTTTTACTTTTGTGTAGTTCCTTTTTTTCACCATTCTTCTGAGGTGTACTTGCAAAGGTTATGGGACCTTTTTCATTTTGGGACTCCTGACATCTGGGGCAAGAAAAACTGGAGAAGATGGCGTCGGCTGTCAGCTTTATACTCCTGGCGCTCTGACGTCAGGGAGCATGGTTGAACAGTCGACGCCGGACCCAGACTTTGGGATTCTGGCCGACCAAGGGCTGCCTGCCGGCAGGGGAGAACCCTACAGTCATGACTGCAACAGTGAAGACACTCGAACATCTACATTTATGGTAGGTGTACACAACTGTACTAAGCCCAACAGCAGAAAAAGGTCTGGTATAACAGGAATGCTCGAGCTAAAGAGTAAGCTGTGGGGCAGGGACACGAAGCACTGGCTGGACAGAGTGTTGGAGGACTTGCCTTGCAACCCTGGCCAAGGACTCAACTCTATAGCTGTGCCAGTGGGGAGTCTTACTGGGGATCTGGAGAAAGCGGGAGAAACCAGTCACAGACTGACTGTGGTCTGTGTGTGTACTCAAGGGAAATTGCTCTTTACTGTGTGTGCACTTATCCTTCCAGTGTGTACGTCCCCCACTGTTGCCAGTGGTGAGGACTGAAGCTCCTTGATTACTGGGCCATTGTTGTGGTGTCTCAACTTGATATGACATGACATATCCATTTTAAAAACTTGATAGGACATCCATTTTAAATCAATTATTCAGAATTTTGTTTTGCACAGACACAACAAAAAAAAACTATTACTTCAGAGGGGATTCTGCCATTCCTTTATCAAGGAGCTCAAACTGAATTAGTATATCCAAGCTTCTGCCTTGCCGTAACTTTTGGAAAGACAGAATCTGGCATTCTACCACCCTTTGGCATCATATGCATTCTTACACGTTATTTGCCAAGTAGGTCATAAATTGCAACTTTTTTTTTCAGACTTGTCAGAGCATTCTCATAGGTTTCACCAATTAAAATTTGTTGCTTCTTTAAATCACTGACCCAATACATTTTACTGTTACCCTTTGCCCCCAAGATCACGGATCATTTTCTTCTCTCCTTGCCTTGAAAGACAGATGGTGGGAATTAGGTAGGATGCATCAGCAGGCAAGCATCATATTGCGTAAAGTTCCTGCAAGGGTTTCATTTTGATTATGCCCTTAAAATAAAAAAAAATACAAAGACCGGGACTGGAAGTTAAGATAGCATGGGAACATGCACGTTTCCATGTGCACATCTGCCACAATGGTCTGTGTGCATTCCTGGCATATTTACAACCCTACTCCCATGTCACTAACAAAAAAAAAAAAAAAAAAAAAAAAAACACACACACATACAAGTAAACAATACTGGTAAACTCCACCATCCTCCAAGAAAGGGGATCTGTAATCAGCAGTTTGTTCCCTCACCTCAAATGACACCCTCGAGAGAAGCACATCATCTGAACTACAGTCACTGGCAAAAACGTTAGGCTCCTTCTCCCTTCATTAAAAGGCTGGTTTGGCTTGGTACTTCTCTTGGGTTTAGGTACCATCTTCTATATTCATTTAGCATCACTACTACTATATTGTTACTTCATGCATACTTCCATTTCCTCTAGTAAACATCACCAGCTTTCCACCAATCTTTACTCATTAATGCATGATTATTCCCTTTAACAAATGTAGCCATCACTTACCTAGTTTATACCTTTGCTATCCTGTCCTCTCTCTCTCCTTCTGTACCAACTGATGATTTGTTAACATAAAAGATTACTGAAAGAACATTTCTAACCACAATCTGTGCCACAAAGATATATGCATGGAGAGTTTAAGTAGTCATTCAGCTTAATTAGCATATATCTGGGAAGTGGGAAGACATAAAACTACCTGAAAGAAAACCCAACAGACACAGGGAGAATATGCATGCCACAAAGACACTAACTTGCAGTCAAGTAACTAGCAGTCAGAATTGCAATTCACTACCGTAAACCTCCAGAATCTAACACAAACTAGTGTGCTATCTTATCACCTGTGTACAGGTACAGTTCTTTGTCTGGTTTCCTAAATAATTCTTCACCTTACCATTTACCACCACAGAATTGTTTTCAAAATATTTATCTGCATGTAACAGTTTACTGCAGCAAGCAAGTTCGATTTTCTCTTCTTTCAAACCCAGACATCTAAAAAAAAGTATATTTCTTAGTCAAACTGTCCTGTCTTTTTACCAGGCAGCACTCAGTTCACATTATCTGACTGGATATAGTGCAGTATTACTAAGGGTTCTTGTGAGACTAATTACTGTAAACCATAAAGCTTGCTGATGTCACATATTCAAGCTGGATGCCTTTGGCTTTACTGTCATTTCTTCATCAAAGTTTACCAGGTCAAATTACAACAAGTATCCTGTTTCTTCATGTGGGTACAACAGATGTGTTCCAGTTAGTATTTTGAGGTAACTACTTAAGCACATCACCTCTATCTGCCTTTCTGTAAGGTGCTTTCTATTAACTTTGAAGATGAAGAACCATTAGTTACCAAGTCAGCTTATGCAGTCGTGTTTTTCAGGTGCAAACAATAGCATCAAGTAAATACAATAAATTAATATCCTGTAGACAATTTCAAGTCATATAAAGTAAAAAAGTTAAAACAATGGAAGTGATCAGGAGAAAGAACCATGTTTTAAGGCACATAATAAAATAAGGCATACTGTAAAAGCCATGGTGTCTCTATCATGGAGTAGCGCAGGCACACTTTGCCAATTTCAGTTTGCTGAGGGCCAGACCATACAGCTGACCACCATTTGTACCAAGTTATTACCTATTGCTGCCTTGCTGGACCAGTCCAGCTTCCTCAATGAGAAAGCAGTCTTTTCATGTTCCAGGGAAGTTGCATGGTACATCAATTAATTAACCCTGAGCTCCAAGACAGATAAGTTACTATTTTCTTGAAATGCACAAATAGGATGTCTACATTTCCTCCCATACAGGGGTCATCATTCCAAATGTAAAACATATCCGCTGAAAGGAATGACTCATCATGCACGGACTTCTTGGAAAAGCAACAAAACCTCTTTTTGCATTTAACACACAATTAAAACTTTAGTCCTAGTTATTATAATAAGGAAACTGTCAAATATTAGCTTACCAAGACTGAAGATGAACTACAGTGAATAGGTAAAGGTTGCATGCATATTCCAGGACACAGCGAAGTTATCTTTTCCATGCACAAAGGATGCTACATGACTAAACAATGTTAAAAAGAAAATCGTTAGTAGAGTTTTCAAAGCAGGAGTGAGCACTTCACAGTTTTCACTTAACATTTCATTAAGAAAGTTTCTACTAAAAAAGTTGGGTTAAATATTCAGAAAACTATTTCCTATATTAGTACACATATGTTTAGCAGGTGAAGTATGCAGAACACAACCATGCATATACAAGACTACTGGGTAAAAGTGGACATAAATATTAACCCTCTCATGCACTATTCTGCTTTTAACTATTGCCGTGGCCACCATCTAGGTACAACTGCATGACTGATGGCAATGCATAAAATGTTATATTTTGCCTTACATACAGAAAAAAGCACTCTATAATCTAGTGAAAGAAGAAATCAAAATAAACAAGACTATGAATACCAGTATTGCAGCCCATCAGGTCTTAAAATTACTACACATACAAGAATTTCACAAAATTTCTTTTAAACAACTTAAAACCTAAACATCATGAGGCTAAGTTCTTAGAAGTGTGTATCAACAGGGAAAACACACACATGAAAAGAACAGGTTATTTTTTCTGTTGAGTGTACCAAGTGCATCTGAAAACATGCATTATGACACTGGAAGAACTGCTAGTCAACAAAACTTTGTGTAGAAGTGTAAACTACTGCACCAGTTTCACAGTTGGATACTTGTTTTTTTAAGGAGTTTATTTGTATTATGAAGAAGGTTCCATATTGTATGCAGTTCTAAGAACTAGAAGAAACAGGTTTATAAAATATCATATGCAAAGGAATACTTGAATGCTGGAGTAACAAAGCTTTTTTTTTTTTCCAGATATCAGAATGCATCAGTCAGAAGGAAACAATATGGCTGAAATATAAATCTGATATTAGCACCGTGCTTAAAATGAGGAGTTAGCTTTTATAATTCTGCATACAGTCAAACTAAAAATGGTACAAATGGTTAAAGTTAACAGAAATGACAAAAGGAAATGTGATATAGAAAGTAAATGTATTGCCATGGAATGCAAACCATTTTACTGAACAGAAATTATAAGTCCTACAGAACACAGGGTAAGAGGAACATGGGAGTGACTAAAATGCAGGTAGTAAATGGGTAATGGAATTTGTTATTACCACAAAGCAAGGCCTAGGATTAAAACGAATTACAAATAAAGAAGATGTACTGCATTTGGATAGGTTTCAATGGCTGATATTGGCACAATAAATGACAATAATAAAATAATGAAAAGCCTGCTATCATTAATGGACAAAACACATGAGGAAACAAGTGCCACATTATAGGCAGAAGCATGGTGCAACAAAGAGGCAAATAAATGGCAAAATTAAAGGTTTACTGCACAGCTTTATAATGTTACACCAGAAAATATAACACTATAAAATGAAACATGGAAGAGCACTGGGTCAAGTAATAGTAAATCAAGTTTAATGAAAAGGTAACCGATTGGAAAAATATTCCTGACCTATTATTCATAAACTTAATCCTAGCATAAACCCTCCAATTATGTTTGTGCCAAGATTTCATGGAGGATCCCAATTCCACAATTCCTCACTAGATACTTTTGGAATCGCTACATTTAAGTCCCCTTCAGCACAGGCATCAGGTGGCAATTTGCAATAAAAATCATTACAATTGGTGGGGGATCTGGCAGACTAATGTAAGAAACCCAGACAGCAATTCATCCACAACCAGATGTCAAAACAGTGGAAATCTGCTCTACCACTCGTGTATCAAGCTCCAGTCTTACCTGAACACCCACAACAGTTTGCCCAGTATATCTCCTGCACCCAACCCATCTCCTGCCAGTGATCGCAGGTATTCCTCCACCTCTCCCAACTCCTCCCCTAGGTGAGTTTCTTGGCACCAACTAAAGGAAAGAACCACTCACACCCTTTAGTCAATTTTGTGCTTCCTTCTCATCTCTTCATTCCTTTTCTTCCTATCACACCTCTTAAGCCCAGCTTCACCTTGACTCCCTCGTCTTCTCTCTCTCTCTCACTTCCACTCATTTCTACCTTTTCTGCCCTTTGCATTCTCCCCTTGGCAATCTTTCTTCATCCATTTGTAGTTTTTTCCTGCAGTTCTGCATTCTCTACATCTCTTTTAGTAACTGTCGCTCCCTCTCTAGAACATGCAATGTTGGTAACCTTTGATTGCCTCCTCATTTCAGATTGCTACTAAACAGCCAAGCTCTGCTAAGCATGGTACAAGCTTTCCTTGTAGGTTTTGTCATTGTATTCTTTTCTGCATTTTATCCCGAGTGTTTTAGCATATTTTTTGCATTTGAAAAATGTTTTGTGCATTCCTTACAGGATTGTATTCACCAGGGATGTGCCTGTAAATGGTCCATTGAGATCACTGCACTACCCTAGTAAACAAATAAAAAAGCAAGCATCCTAAAAGACAGGCTTTATCATGCTTAACAAGGACTTTGATGCATTGGAAATCTGGCAAGAAAAGTGTTAGAAAAGCCTTCATAGGGAAATAACTCGCCTTGCTATAAAGAGAGAGGTATAAACTTTTCCTGTCAATGTGGAAACGAAAGGAATATGATTAAATGTTAAAAATGTGCGGATTCTCTTCGTCTATGTTATGTTCCACATTATAAAGTGTGTGTAAATGCACAAATTTCTGATCCCAAAGGATTCCTGGAGAAGTAAGAAGTGATGAACACCTTTCCTTCATTTTTTCAAGAAGAAGGTACACACATGATCGGACTTTGATTGCGGAGTCAGACATATATATTGAGCAGCAACCCCTTGGAGATGATCACTGCAGAACTACATACAAGTTAAGTCAAATGACTGGAGTGATGCATACTCCAAAACAGAAGCATTATACATATTGGCAAGGTCTAATTCATGCACCATAGGAAGTGAGAATAGGACACAATATCTACAGAAGTTATAAAATCTAACAGGAAAATTCTCAAGTACAAATTTCTTCCTCGCAGAATGTTACATGTTGCAAACTTTGCCCACATTTTCTTGAAATATTTGATTTATATACATTTTTTTTGGGGGGGGGGGGCCCACTAAGGTCTCCCTCTGTAAATGGACCTTGTTCAGCAATGATACAAAGGTTAACAAAACATATCCCTCAGGGCTTTCAAGCTCCTATACAAAGATGGCATGAAACTCAGTTCTGTACATCTGCTGATAACACTACATTTACTATTTACACATTGATTCTGCATTGCCTACCTTAGCCAGAAGCAAAAGGGGAAGTGGAACTTTAACTTAAAAGGCCTTGTAATTTAAATATACAATAGGAAGTTATTACCATGGAAAGAATAACCTATGACCAGACACATACACTACATATAAAAAGGCTAAAACTATCAATGGAAAGCATTCAGCATAATAGAAAAAAAATACTTAGCTGAAATTATTTTCTTCACAGAGGTGTTGTACAGTTTATACTTTGTATCAGCAGAATCACATATCCTTAACAGCAAAGCATTTTCTATTTTAGACACTTCAAGGGTGCCATTAATAATCTGTATTTGCCAAAATAACAAAGTCTTTCAGCCAACCTCTAAATGCAACAGTCAAGTCGGTCAACTCCCTCCTCCTAGTTGCTATACCTTTTATCTGACCTGGAGTTAATGTGCAATGGGGATACTTGGAGGTTGCAGCCTACAATACCCTCTTTATTATATACTTGAGATAATGTGAAGCACAGCAGGAAGCTTGGTAAAGGAGTTTTCAGTCAGTAAGTCATTTCAGCACACCTGCTGATATAAAAAATTATTTAATGCATTCTGCTTTCCAAATGTGTAGATATTAAATGTAATGAAAAACTGAAAACTGACAGTGAGAACAAACTCTGCCTCTATACATCAAATGTGTGGAAAAGGGAAGAAACAGTTTCCTCAATGTCAAAGATAAAAACAAGATGTTTGAAAAAGTAGTGCAACACCATGGAAAGAAATTCTTCAACTGCCAATCTCACAAAACATAAACTGAAGTTCCTGGAAAGAAATTCTTCAACTGCCAATCTCACAAAACATAAACTAAAGTTCCTAGAACACATTCAAAGTAGAAAACTCTACAAAACATTCAAATCTAACAGTTTTTCTCCCCTTCAAAACGGCAATTTCATGCGCACTGGGGACACAGATTTGTTAATAAAATAGACCTGCCTAGTTTGGTCCAGAAGCAGTAATTGCATACATTATGAAGACTGCATTTAGGGATGTCCATGTGCCCATTCTGAAGCCTGTTGCATAAACAATATGTACCTCCTCAAGCCAGTTGATAAGTGGCAAGAGGTATTCATCTTTACATCTCTAACAAGTTACTCAAGCAAATCATAGAAACTAGATCAATAGCAATCTGAAGCAAAGGATAATCACTTTTATCACTTTTATGCTGTGCTGTTTATTTATTAAATTTAGCTAGTATTTGATAATCAGATAGGTGGACTGGTCCAGAGTTCCTTTTCAGCTGTGACCTGGGCTCTGAGGCAATAGGCAGTGCAAGTAAGCTTAAGTTATACACTTAAGCTAGGACAAGACTGTCAAGCTTGCATAGTTGCAAAACTGACATACAGTCGTTATACAGTTTTTAAACATTGGATTGTTATACAGTTCATATGCATTTCTAATAAGGTAGCAGGTTTTATCAGTTTACATGGATTGCATTACAGTTTGGCTACACAAAATTATTTTTTAAAAAGGTTTAAAATTGAACTTCCTTGAAAAAAATCTAAAACTGAAGTGAGTAAACAAACATATTTTCAGAGATATACCAAGAGACTAAAGCACACAGGAGTAAAATTTGAATGTTAAATAGGAGAGTAAAAGTTAAACGGCAAAAGAAAAACAGTTGACAGACTAAGCATTTTTAGAACTTTAAGCCTTTACAGAGTTTATCCATTATTCTTAAGTGTTTACAACCAACTTTCTTGAAGGGGTGCTCTGAAAAGGATGTGAGCAGTAAATTCTGAAAATGGCCAAGGCCTTGGCTTCCTAGACCTTTTTAAAAGGCAGGAACAACCAGCAATGGAGAGAGAGTGTATATTGCCTCAAGCCTACTGAGGTGATCCCTTAATACAAAATACAGTCAGAAATGACTTTTCATTTATGGCAACCCTCTAGGGACTGTAGCTACTGCAGGGACATTTCAAGGTAGCTTCTGGACAGATCAAGATCCAATTAAGGTCACGAAACATGAAGTTCCTTCTTGCACAAGTCTTTGCCAACATATTTGCCATTGTGATTAAAGATTCTGGGCACTGATCTAACTTAAAACTGCAACATTCTTTACTTAAAAGTTCTGCTTACCCAGACTGAAGTCCACAAAGGAGAGTATACTGGCTCAAACATCAATATGACAAAAAGTATACATCATGTCCAGTGGCACCATCCATGTGATACAACAGAGCAAGGGAGTAAGCCTTTGTTGGGTGAGCATCTGAAACGGATGGATTTAACGATGGAAGTGGACAAGGCACAGAAAGAGACAGAACTCTCCTGTCAGATTTAGGACCAAGATGAGTTTAACATAAAACCTACAATCATTTTCTTAAAGATGGATCAACCTCTATAGTCCTTTGTAGATAGGAACGTTTGTGCTAAAGGGACAAGACTGCATCATTAACACAGATTAACCTACCAGGCTAAGACTACATTATTGTCCTAATACTAGACCATAAATGCTTTAAGGATGAGCCTCTGACATCACCTATTGGTATTATGTTCATGGGCCATAACCTGGGATCTGGTAACAGTGTATTAGTTTGTAGTGATGAATTCTGAATTTAACAGAGCTTTAAAAAAATTCTAACGAGGGCTGTTCATCTGTGAGATAAACATCCAAACGTACAAGACAAGCTCTTAATTTAAGCAACTTTTAGTACAACTTGGATTCCTTGTTTAAAAAGGAGGTTTCTGAACTACATCCTGAAGGATACAGATTCCTAGATAAACTACAGAGACTTTAGTCCGCTTTTCACTTCACATTCTAACACCGTTCCCATCCTGAACAGAGAAAAGGTGGGGCTCACGCTCATCACCAAGGATGGGAGAAGCACATGCGAATGTAGGATGTCCTGGTGGAGGGCCAAGCCTTGACAGGTGCACAAGTCAGAGGACTGCCACAAGGTTATGGGTTGGACTATATAAAGGACCTCTTCCTAATCACTCATATGAAAATTTCTTGTCAGCAGACATATGTTTGGTCACAAAGAAGGCTAGAATCTTCTTCCATTAAACATCAAATAGTAAGGACTGACACTTTGACAGTTTTACCACACTACCCATGTGGTTAAAGAGGAGCACAATGATAGCGTGGGTCTTGGCTTACAATACGATCACTCACACATTTACTATATCGACATTTAGAAATGCAAATACGGGATTTCAACAGCACCAATGAACGGTCAGGTTTGAGATGCATGCTTATGTACCTAGGCAGTAGCATCACAATATGCTCATGTTACAGCAACAGGCATCCATGAATATGGGACCATCAGATTCTTTTGCTGACTGGTGATCGATGGAGAAAATAAAAATAAGACCACATTCGAAAGAATGTTTTCAATATCTTAAATCTACAACGGGAATTTGTGTGAAACAAAGAAAAGAAAAAAGTCCTCATAAGAGAACACAAGCTCTTAAATCAAAGGTTTATACTACAAAACATTTCCATGAAATACAGGATATCAGAAAACTACAAATCAGTTACGGAAAGGAAGCAACTGAAAGAATACAGAACTTTGACATACAGTGGAAAAAAACTAGTCACAGAACAAAAAAGGAATTTCATAGCGTAGAAATTACCTCTTCCTTCAACAACACAACTAGAACACATTGTATAATACACAAAAGACACAACTCACTGAACAGTACGCTCTGAATTCCAGAGAAAAAAAAACATTCAGTGAAACCAAAAAAAAGACCCAAACTCAAGTTAAAATGCTGTCACAAAGAGCTCACAGCAGGAACAAAAATCCTGTTTTGGTAGGGCAAGTACAGCCACAGGTTTGTTGGAAAATCTCATCACCAGGCTGGCTGCACACGGAGAGAGCTATACAACCCACCCATATTACCCTACTTAGTTTTAGCTCATGGTTCTTTCTAATGGCTTTAAAATTGGTCACTTTATTAAAATAAAAAATGGAATACTACTGTTACTGTGCAACAACATTCTCCGATGTTCTCTGCAGAGTCCTGATTTATTTTAGTATTCATCCATGTTGCTGCAGGAATTTGCATACTGCAATAACATTTACTGAAAGGCACATAAAAATAACCAATCCCTGGGACATCAAAAGGTGTTAGAACAGTATGAACTTACTTTCAAAAATATTCATACACATTACCCAACATACGGACAAACCTCTTTTATAATATATCACTTCACTGGCAGCTTCGGCGACTGGAATGCTGGGGTCCACCAAAGTAAAATTAACCCGTTTAGCATTTATTATTTTTTTTCCTTAAAAAATCAATTTTCTCCTTTTAGGAAATGGGACTCAGTGCCCCAGCAGTTCATGCATGGATTTTGCCTATTCTAAGAAATTTCAGCTGATCTAGCCAAGCTATTTTAAAATCAGTCAAGCTGTACAAGTCCCTATACAGGACAAGGCAATTATACTTACTACTGGTTCTCCTGCAGTTTCAAGAGCATACAAACCATGTGCCAATGTGGGATACTTGTAGTTTCAACTATTAGACCCTTTCCCCACTCGTTCATGCTGCATGAGGTAGCTGGCACCTGAGGCAGCCTGAATGAATACAGAGAGTGGCTAGTATCTTACAGAACTTTAAATGAAATCATGTACTCAACTGTCAGCTAGCCTGAAGGATGGCAAGTATTTTCTGAAATTAGTGTATGTATATATGTGCATCTGTGTACACACATAAGGGGAGTTTCAGTGGATTGCAATGTATGCATCTCACAGCAACAAACCATAATACTGTGGACATAAAATGGATAAATAAAGAACTACATAAGATAACATCTGAGATGTACATAGTCAAAGCTGCTGTAACTGGTGGACACATCATGTGTCCGTGATTTGCTCAACATACATAATTGTTCTTCTAGCTCAGCAGCACTAATGCACGGTTGAGAAACGAGTGATAATGCTTTACTGTGGATACTGTTCATGAGAAACAAAGATAAACTAAAACTGCTGTGTCCATTATTTTTGGATCACAAACATATGATTTATACAATCAAGAATGTGGCTATACTTGGGTACAGAAGCTGTCTGGAAATGAAAATGACCAATCCGGATGTCATTTGCTCAAAGTCCTTTTAACTCTGCAGACCTAATGCACATTTGTGTAAAGCAAGTTGGAATATTCCGCCCTCACCATTTTTTTTTAAATCAGACATCTGAACTGTGTACAGAAAGTAAAGTCACTGTAATTGAGAGGTAAAGAGGCAGTATGTGCACTTTGCCATTTACTAGCAGGAGCAGTGCCACACAATGTTTTTGCTAAAAATCAGTGCAAAATGATCATTGCTATGGTGCGTGTGTGTGTGTGTGTGTGTGTGTGTGTGTGTGTGTGTGTGTGTGTGTGTGTGCCCGTGATACGCTGGGACTTCCCCCCCACAAAGAGTGACAATTTCAATTTCAAAATCACAGTCAAATATCAGTGTTACACATAAGCAGCAATATTTGGTGGCCTGGGCATGACGTCTGTAAAAGCAACTCATCACTGACACAATGTTGCAATGAATAGCACTGAAGGATTGCCATATCTCACCACTTCTCTGGTTGAGTTCTTGGCTATGTTTTTCTCTTGTGGAGCCTGCATGGCCTTAGACTCACTGTGCAAATTTACCCAGGATCTCAGTTTCCTAAAACACACTGAAAATTGTCAGAGACTGTGTCAGTATGTGTATGTAAAAAATTATATCAACAGTACTGTACATGGATATATACAACATTGAGGGGACAAAAATGCATAGTGGAACATCTTGACCTCCACACTGGAGTATTGGCTACTTAAAGCATATTGAAATGCTGGAGAAGAAAAAAAGTACAGTTTTGTACCTACCATAAATGTAGATGTTCGAGGATCCCATTGCTGCAGTCCTTACTATTGGGTATAGTCCGCATCCAGTCGGCCCGAATACCAGAGTATAAGGCTGACGTCGGTCAGGGCGCATTAGACTGACGTCAGTACGTCAGGGTACTAATGCGCATGACCGACGTCATATCCTCAGTCTTTTCTTGCCCCAGATGTCAGAAGACCCTAAAAAGACAAGGCCCAAAATACCTGCACCAAAAATATGTACAATATATACAAGAATATATACAAAAATATAAGCATGTAACCTCACCTACACAACCACCCCTAAACACAGAGGAGAAGGAGGGAGGGTAAATTGGACTGCAGCAATGGGATCCTCGAACATCTACATTTATGGTAGGTACAAAACTGTACTATGTTCTTCGTTCCCCATTGCTGCAGTCCTTACTATTGGGTAGAATCCCAAAGCAGAGGTAAGGGAGGCTGGCAAATCATAAAGAAGCAGGAGCTGACAACATGCCTTGCAAAACAGCTGTGGCAAAACCAGCCCTAGACTTAGAGTAGATAGGAAGGTGGTAATGCTTAGAGAAAGTATGCACTGAACTCCAAGTAGCTGCTTCCAAAATATCCTTAGTTGCCACCCCCCTTAGAAATGCTGTTGAAGTGGCAGTAGCCCTAGTGGAATGAGGCCTAATCCCAGCTGGAATCTCCTTGCCATGATGGGAATAACAAAATGCAATGCAAAAGCCAATCCACCTAGAAATAGTTTGTTTTGACACAGGCTTGCCCTGTGAACTCAAAGCAAAAGAAACAAACAACTGCTGAGACTGCCTAAAATCCTTAGTCCTGCTTAAATAATAACGCAATTGCCTGTGTACATCTAAAGTGTGCAAAATCTTTTCCCCTTTATTTTGGGGTCTGCATAAAAAGTAGGCAAATGAATAGTTTGGTTTAACGCCACACTAGAAACCACCTTAGGCATAAAGGAAGGATTAGTACGTAATGATACCCTATCCTTATGGAAAATCAAAATGGCTCTACTGCCATAAGGGCCTGCAACTCAGACACCCTTCTTGCAGAAGTAATAGCCAACAGAAAAGCAGTCTTCCATGACAAGTATTTCAATTCAGCAGTAGCCGCAGGCTCAAAAGGTTGTAGAGTAAGTTTTTCCAACACAAAATTGAGATCCCAAGCAGGAGTAGGAGCTCTACGTCGGGATCTTAAATTCTTTGCCCCTCTAAGAAACTGCTTGAACAAAGGATGTGAAAACAATGGTGGGTCACAATCATAGTGAGCTGAAATTGCTGCAGCATGAATCTTAATGGAAGAAAAGGACAACCCTTTGTCCAATAACTCAGTAAGGTATTGAAGAGCCACACTCAAATTAGGCTCAGAAACCTGCAAATTCTTTGCTGTACTCCAAAATAAAAATCTCTTCCATTTTTCTGCGTACACTTTCCTTGTACTAGGTCTTCTAGCTTCCATAATCACATTTAAAACTTGTTGAGGAAGTTGAGACCTGCTGTGTTTCAACACAGAATATGCCAGGCTGTTAGATGAAGAGAGTGAATCTTGACATTGAGCAGATGACCATCCTTCTGAGATAACAGATGAGGAATCAGAGGTAAAGGCCATGGAGGCTTCCTTACCAGACTCCGTAGTAGTGGGTACCAGTGTTGCCGAGGCCAATCTGGAGCTATCAAAATCATCCTTGGCCTGTCTTGTCTGACCTTTAATAGTACCTTTGGAAGAAGAGGCAGAGGAGGAAAGGCATACACATGAAGGTTTTTCCAACTGAAAGACAGAGCATCCACTTTCCAAGCTGTGTGATGAAACCCCTTTGTGCAATACTGTGGCAGCTGGTGGTTTAGTGGAGAAGCGAACAGATCTATGTCTGGAGTTCCCCATGACACTGTCAATTTTTGAAATACATGAAGATCCAGTTTCCACTCGTGGGGATCCATGATTTGTCTGCTTAACACATCTGCTAAGGAGTTCTATGCTCCCGGCAGAAACCTTGCCTGAAGAGTTAGTTGCAAGCTTAGCGCAGTGTCCCATAAAATCATTGCTTGCCTGCATAGAGGATAAGAATGTGTTCCCCTTGCTTGTTGATGTACCACATGACAGTTGTGTTGTCTGTTAGAATCAACACCTGCCCTGGAAGAAGTAACTCCTTGAAAGCCATTAATGCAAACTGGACTGCTAACATCTCCTTCATGTTGATATGTAGATGCTGTAGTCTGGCAGGCCACTTGTCTTGTATCCACCTTCCATTTAGATGAGCTCCCCAAGCAATGTCCGAGGCATCTGTCGTTAAAATCTGACTCGCCTCTGGCCGGGTCACAGAGAGTCCCTTGTTTAGGTGACATTCCTGAGCCCACCACAAAAATTCTGTTTGAAGGCAAGGTATTATTTGAATGACAGTGTCCAAATCCTGGCAGTGCTGTGTCCATACAGTTTTGAGATACCATTGTAGCTTCCTCATATGCAGTTTGGCATTGGGAAGCACCAGAATACAAGATGCCATGAACCCTAATGCTTGAAGGACTGTCCTTGCAGTCAGCACGGACTGATGAGATAGTTGATGGAAGTAAAGTGATAGACTCTTTTGTTTGTCCGGGGTTAAGAAGGCCATCTGGGCTGCTGTATTCAGTCTCACACCCAGAAAGCACATGTCTTGAGAGGGTACTAGACTGGACTTTATTTCGTTCACAGAATACCCTAGGCATCTTAGCACTGCTATAACATGTTCCAGATGCTGTAGAAGGTCTTCCCTTTCTTGAGCCAGAATCAGGCAGTCGCCAAGTAAGGATAGATTTGAATTCCTTGAAGCCTGAAGTAAGCTATCACTGGAGCCAGAACCTTTGTGAATACTCTGGGCGCAGTAGATAAGCCAAAGGGCAATGCAGAGAACTGATAATGAGAATTTCCAGCTCGAAACGCAGATACTTCCTGCAACTTAGCCTTATAGGCACATGAAGGTAAGCTTCCTTGAGATCTAAAGTTACCATCCAGTGATCTTTGCCCAGCAGAGGTAAAAGCTGTTGTAACGTCAACATCTTGAACTTGGGAATGTCCAGAAAAGTGTTGAGGAGAGATAAATCCAAAATTGGTCTCCACGTGTTCCCCTTCTTTGGTACTAGGAACAGGCGAGAATAAAATCCTAGGCCCCTTTCTGATACAGGGACTGGCTGAATGGCCCCTATCTGGAGTAACTGAGAAACTTGCTTGTGAGCCTCCTTTCTTTGTGGAGGAGGTACGTCTGGCATGCCTTTGAAAGGGGGCATTGTATGGAAATAAAATCTGTAACCGTGGTGAATGATATCCAACACCCATTTGTCTTGAGTAATTAAATCCCAATTTTCTTTGAAAAGAGACAGTCTTCCTCCCAAAGGAGCTGCCAGACGGGAATCTACTGGCAGCTGAAAAGACAGGTCATTGGGTCTGTTTACGAAAGGACTGACCCCTGCCCTCACCAGAAGTCTGAGCAGGTGAACTGCTGTTCTAGGCCTAAAAGAACCTTGAGCCCTGCCCCTATCACGCCTAGACCTACCCCTAGACTGGGAATCATAAGCAGGATATGTCCACCCCTTAGCAGGCCAATTTCTACTAAACTTGGTGGCTGCACCTGCAAAAATCTTTAACAGTTTGCATAGACTTAGCTTTGTCCTCCATTTTCTTTAAAACTGCTTCCACAGGCGATCCAAACAACACATCAGACTGTAAAGGAGCATCCAAAATCCTTGTCTTAACATGCTCAGCTAAATTCTGATCCTTCAACCAGGCATGCCTGCGAAGAACAGAACTAGTAGCAGCCACCCTCGAGGAGGCCTGTACAGCATCAAAACCACATTGCAAAGAATGCTTACCCACTTGTTCAGACACATGAACCAAATCCAGCAACTCTTTACACTCAATACCTTCCGCCAAAGCATCCACCTTAGATTTCAATTGTGAAAGGAGATAATTCTGATATTTTAGCATGTGAAACTGACAATTCAATGCTCTCATGGCTAGAGTGGAAGAAGTATACACTTTCTTTCCCCACCTATCCAAAGCCCTTGCTTCTTTATCAGTGGGAACAGGATTTTTAACCACAGAAGCTTTAACACCTTTAGGCCCTTGAGAAATAGTTTCTGGGTCCGCCCTAGGACTCTTAAACAAATACTTATGAGCTTCGGGCACCCTATAATACCTATCAGGCTTAACAGGAGCAGGAGGCAAAGAGTCAGGGTTCAGGGAAGCCTCTGCTAACCGCTCTGCCACCACATTCAACACGGGAGGAATAGCTAAGGGCCTATGCTGGCGTAAAACAAGAATTCCCTAAGCCTTTTCCTGGAATCAGAATAATCCTGGCCTTCCCATTTAAAGTGCTCCCTCATGGAATGCAGAGTCTCTGAAAATGAGAAATCCTCAGGAGGAGAAGCTGTAGGAGTGGAATCATCCACATCAGAATCAGAATAAGTAGGATACTCCTGCAAGTCTTCCGCAGAAGACTCTGAAGCCTCTGAACACTGTTCAAAACTATCAAACTCCGGTTCCACCCTAGGCCTCTTATCAGGCGGGGCATAGAACCTCTAATCATAGTAATCAAATCTTCTGCCATTTTAAGCATATGTTTCTTAGGTACAGAACCCGAAATGCTAGGAGAAGCCCCCACTGAAGCTGAACTAGGCCTACCTCTCAAAGAAGTTTTGGCAACAGAAGGAGAGGCTCTAACTACCTTGGGAAGAGAGGGAAGAACAGTCACCTGAGAAGCCCCCTCAGCCTGGCCTACCTCCTGAGAAGGCACATCCTGTAACAGCAGAGTTTCTGCCTGGGACTCCATGGAAACTCCTGGCAAAACCTCTGGCTCCACTGAGCCTTCTAAAGAACCGACGTCCGGGACTGCCGGTTCATCAACCCTAGGCTTCGCTGTTTTGTCCTTGCGCTTCTTGGACGAAGCGGGCGTCGGAGCATCCGACGGCATTTTATAATTGCAACGCTTCCCAAACACTAACCTGGCACAGTCTAACCTCCTCTTAATAGTGCGCTTGTTAAACCTAGCACAAGAGCGGCAACCAACAACGTCGTGCTCAGGCCCTAAACAAGGTATACACAAGGTATGGTAATCCCTATGAGGTATCTGTTTCCCACAAGAAATACAGTTATTCACTTTTTCTGACATCCGTAAAATACTGAGGCAAGAAAACCAAAATGTTCCCCAACGGGGTACTTAGCCAACTCTGTTTCGGTCTGAAACTCCGGTTTCGGAAATATTTCAGAACGCCAACCTGCACTCGCAAAACTGCTTCTGCATCGGACCATGCGGCAAAAAAAGACTGAGGATATGACGGTCATGCGCATTAGTACCCTGACGTACTGACGTCAGTCTAATGCGCCCTGACCGACGTCAGCCTTATACTCTGGTATTCGGGCCGAC
>NC_056732.1:380181233-380301233 GCF_019279795.1 Protopterus annectens | reverse complement strand
TACATATTGCATATACTGTGGGGGGAGCAGCCTAACTTCCCCCAAATCAATCTATGGCCCAACAATGTGTTGTATGGCTAACAAAAGCTTTTGGTCCTGTGTATAGTATCTCTGGGGAAAAAAGTTGAGTTTTAAAAATAAAAACACTAAACTGTAGTGTATCTAGACTGCCTTACAAGATTAATACAATTGTTCAAATTACCTTTCCCTTCTTTTCCATATGCAAGATCTGGGGGAACAGTTAACTTCCGTTTCTCTCTAATACACATATCCTTTAAACCTTTGTCCCAGCCTTTGATGACTTCTTTTATGCCAAGTGTAAACCACACAGGATTCCCATCCTTTTGTTTGCGACTGAAAGATAAAATGCACAGGTTTACCATTACTTTAATATTTAAAAATCAAACTATAAATCAACTGATGCAGTACAGATCTACACCAACAAAAGAAGGTACTATGCAATCATCTTAGGATAGATCCTTTTAATGTCCAACCTTCAGCCATGGTTTCCTGTAACAAGGACACAAGAGGAAAGTCACAGACTATTAGCAATACTTTCACTTTGTGTCAGTTTCAATGATTTGCAATTTTAAAAGCAACCTGCTCAACACTTCAATAGCAAAAAAATTCCAAAGCATTTAACAGAGAAAAGGGACAAGGGTAAATACAATGTTCTGCTACTCCAATTTAAAAAAAAAATATTGGAGACAAGGTAAATGTCTGCTGCAGATCTCTGATGTATTGGGCAATCAAGCAAATACAGGACAGTGGCCACAGTGAAATGCTGTAGTAATAAAAATGTTAATGCTGCACAAGGCTTGTAGTCAAGACTGGAGGTGTGGCTTGGCTGACTAGCAGTTCTGTAAGTGCAGTGAAGATCCAACTCTGAAACTTGCAAAACAATCCTTGAAGTATTATGCATTGCTATTTGAAATGTAAGAGCATCAGAAGTAGAATCCCTATGGTAATTCTGGTCCTGTGATATATTCATTTCTGAATGACATTAAACAAAATGTAATATTAGAGCTAGGCAAAATAAAACTTTTTAATTGCTCTTAATACAGATGAAGGCTGGTCTAATACTACAGTAGTTATAATCGATCCATCAATCTCTCCATCAGTCCACCAATGTTTCTATCCATCAATCCATCCACCCACCCATCGTCTCAACAGGTTAGCAACCTCTTTTCAGAGAAGACATACTGTTAAGACGTACTGCTGTTAATGATTCAAAAAAACATAATGCAAAATGGAAAATGATCTTCCTAAGTTGGAGGTAATATACTTTAAGAAATGTGACATGGGATACCTGATATTATACCATGATCCCCCCAAAACATGCACGCTGATTGGCCAGCGTGCCCGTTGTAAATCGAGTTATACTAATGGAAAAAGGTCCGGTCACCCGGACTTTTTTCCATTAGTATAACTCGTTTAACACTGTCTCGCTATGTTAAATGGGTTTAACATAGCGAGACAGCTTTAAAATAAGCAACGGAGATCTCCATTGCTTATTTTAAAGCTGTCTCGCTATGTTAAACCCATTTAACATAGCGAGACAGTTTTAAAAAGCAACGGAGAAAGCAAGATCTCCGTTGCTTTTTTAGTGTCTCGCTATGTTAAATGAGTTTAACATAGCGAGACAGTTTAAATAACAACTGTTGTTGTTTTGTTAGTATTGGTCCTATTTGTGTTGGTGTTATTGCCTTGATTACCTTCTTAAACCCTTTAATCCTGTCACTGCATCTAGGGCCTACCTGTCCTCCTACCTCATCTTCGTGAAAGTGAGGGCTGGCGAGACAGTGGGGTGCAGGGTTAGGATGTTCCTGGTGGTACTAGTAGTAGTGTTGTGAGATTCAGAAGCCTGTAATTTAGGATATGCAGCGTTATCCTGATAAGCCAATCTGTCTCTGACTAATTTTTATTTTGTTAAGCTTTAGTTTGACAAGAAGCGTGTTAATACTAGAAAGTGCGGTCATAGTGAACCTGTACCTAAAATTCAAGTCTGCTTTAATCTCCTTGTCTAAAACATCAATCTCCTTCAGGAGAACACAAACATGTTGGTTATAATGTTTCACAATAAGCTGTAACAGGTCTAAACCTTGCTGTTGAAATAAGTCTTTTAAGTCACAAAGGAAATTGTTGTTGTTGATTAAGCCTGAAGGAGAAAAAGTACTACGTAGACCTTTTGGAACAAGTTTCTCATGAATGCACTGGTTAAAGTAACCAATCTTTAGTTTATTGGACATTTCAAGTAATGAGTCACTGTCCAATAAACTAAAGATCTTTGACAGTAAAATTCTCAAACTTAAAAAGTTACAGCTTGAGATTGGTCACTTTAACCAGTGCATTCATGAGAAACTTGTTCCAAAAGGTCTACGTAGTACTTTTTCTCCTTCAGGCTTAATCAACAACAATTTCCTTTGTGACTTAAAAGACTTATTTCAACAGCAAGGTTTAGACCTGTTACAGCTTATTGTGAAACATTATAACCAACATGTTTGTGTTCTCCTGAAGGAGATTGATGTTTTAGACAAGGAGATTAAAGCAGACTTGAATTTTGGTAGGTACAGGTTCGACTATGACCGTACCCTTTCTAGTATTAACACGCTTCTTGTCAAACTAAAGCTTAACAAAAATAAAAAATTAGTCAGAGACAGATTGGCTTATCAGGATAACGTTGCATATCCTAAATTACAGGCTTCTGAATCTCACAACACTACTACTAGTACCCACCAGGAACATCCTAACCCTGCACCCCACCCTGTCTCGGCCAGCCCTCACTTTCACGAAGATGAGGTAGGAGTGGACGAGGTAGGCCCTAGACGCAGTGACAGGATTAAAGGGTTTAAGAAGGGTAATCAAGGCAATAATAACACCAACACAAATAGGACCAATACTAACAAAACAACAACAGTTTTTAGGCAACCGCAATCACCGACAGTTTCACAACAAGAGATAGAAGCGAAGAAGCTTCCCTGGTCTCTCAGTTCTTGACTGTTCGACTCTCATTTCTCTTACACAGCAGGTGTCTCTTCCTCCTTCACCATGACTGCTGACCTTAACCCTTGTTTCCTACATCAAGGTCCAAGAATTATACTTAACCGTAAAGGGGACTTCACTATTTACAATTTCACAGACTTGGAACTAAGGGAGGAATTAGTTGAGTTACTTTCCCTTGGTTACACATTTGTCCCTAGTAAAATGGGTGACATATCCAAGGAACTTATTGAACTAAAATGCTTTGTCCGAAAGTTAAATTTCAAGTTACTGTTTAGCAATGAAGTTGCCTTGCCACATGATTCTCTCAAACTACCGAGTGTGTATAACCCCCCCATCCACCCTTCTCTCCAGCTTTTTGAAAGGATCTGTGAAGCAGACATCAGACATTCCTTTAAGGCGTGTAATAGTTATACCGAAACTCCACGGTATAACATTACTAAAGAACAAGTCTCCCTCTTAGATGAATTATGCCATTACCCAGTTCGAGTAGTCAAACCTGATAAAGGGGGTGGACTTGTAATTATGGACAATTCACTCTAACGAAAAAATGCTCGATGTCCTTAACACACCTGCCTATTCCCCTGCTTCTCTCAATGAAATACACCGTACCCATAGTATGATGAGGGGCGTCTTCCGTGACTTGTTCTTGCAGGGTAAGATTGACATAGAAACTTACAATTACATCGACATCTCTATGCCAAAAATTCCAGTCATGTTTGGCATCCCCAAGGTCCATAAGGATGTCAATAATCCCCATGCGGCGCTGGTTGATGGTAGATCATCTATGACATATCCCAGCCAGATTGGTAGACACTATCCTGTCTAAATACCTGAAGGACCTTCGGGGTGTATGTAAAGACTCCTGGTCTTTTTTAGACAACTTCAACAACATTCCGTTCGATGATGGGAATAATTTTCTCACCATCGACGTTGTTGACTTATACACCTCCATTCCACACCAAGAAGCTGTGGAATGGATTTCCCTCCTGCTTTTAGACTGTGGAGCACCACAGACTGAAATTGACTTGGTTACAGAAGTCTTGGACATAGTCCTTTCATGTAATTATTTCCTTTTTGATAAGGATTACTTTTTACAGAAAAAAGGCGTGGCGATGGGCTCGCCTTGTGGGGCCTCAGTCGCCAACTTCTTTATGGGTTTTTGGGAAAAGAACTTCCTTTTTTCCAGTGAAAGGATGCAGACAGTGAAATTTTACACACGTTACCTGGATGATATTTTCATCCTCTTCCATGGTAATGACACTGAAGCCGTAGACTTCTTACAGTTTCTAAATGGTACTACTGACTTCTTGAAATTCACTTCTAATTTTTCACCTGTAGAAATCGATTACCTCGATGTAAAGTTGAGAAAGGAAGAGAACACCTACACATCTTGTGTTTACAGAAAGCCAACTTACTGTAATTCGTTCCTGCACTTCACAAGCCACCATCCCTTCAAACAAAAGAAATCTATTGTGAAGGGCCAAATGGTTAGGGCTGTTAGAATGTGTAGTGATTTTGACACCTTTCAGAACGAATGCACACTTTTGTGTAACATGTTCCTTAATAGGGGTTACCTGAGGAATCTCATTGATGAAATTAGGCTTGAAGTTACAGCCAAAAGGATAAACGGGGTTTATAAACCTATCTTGCAAAGCCATGTACTACTTGACCTTAGTTCTAACAACACACTACTGTCACCCATTGAGTGTTCCCCCTCTCCTAATGACATCTCTCTGACCAACCATGTATGCGATTTTGCCATTAGTTACGTCCACACATTTAGTCTTAACACTCAGACTACCACTGCATTGATTAAGAAAAACTGGCAATTTATCTTGGGGAGTCCTGGCCTCTCTGAGAAATTAGGCCCCTGTCCTAATTTTGTCTTCAAGAGGAACAACAATCTTAAGGAACTTCTACAGAGGGACCTAACTAAAAAAACCTTTAACAGGCACAGGGATGTACCCATGTGGTTTTGCAACTGGTGTTACAAAATGAAGGTAGGGCAGACCTACACTATAAGGGACAGGAAGTTTTAATCCAAGTTCCACTCAACTGTGAAAGTAGATCAGTTGTATACCTGGCTCTTTGTGATTGCTGTCCCTCATTTTATCTGGGAAAGACTGATCGCAGACTTAGGGACCGTGTCTATGAGCATATGTATGCAATTAAGAAAAACTCTGACGTTAACGCTTTGGCTAAACACATTGCCAACCACCCTGGGCACTCTTTCTCGTTTATGGCCATAGATCAAGTGACCAATAACATCCGGGGAGGCCCAATAACTCTACTCTTAGAAGTACGTGAACTGGAGTGGCAACTGCGTTTAGACGCATTTTGCTACCCGGGTTTAAACGAAAACTGTAACATCTCAGCAGTACTCAAATTGAGGAGTTATTTAAGGTAGTACCCCCCTTTGTAGATATTCCTTACTTTCTTATGCATACATAAAGACTTTTTTTTAAAATATACAAAAATTTTTTTGTTTCTGACTTGTGACGTGCCTTTGTTGTAGCACCTCTCATGTTAAATATTGCCTAGATTTTAGTTATTATTGTTGTTTATACAATAATATCTTTAAGGTACACAGTTGCTCATTATGGTTCATACCTATAATGGATTACCATTACTTTTTTACTAAGATTTAATCCATTACTGCATATTATACTTACTTTTTTATGAGTTGCTATTTGAATGACTTTTTATGTTGGATTTTTACTTTAATGTTATGATTTCTTCCACATATTTTAAGAATTTTAAATATGTTGTTTATTTCTTTGGTAACATTCCACACTTTGAAATGCTTATTATTAACATGAATTAATGTTTGCATTTTCTCTTTGAGGAACAAGTTGTTCTTGTGAAGGCTTCTACTTGTTTACCAATTACTACAATGAGTTTCACCTTATCATGTTGTCATTTCCCTTTTGCTTTGTATAAAAGGGGCGTGCACTTTTACCTCATTGTTAATTTGTTTTCTCTGAGGAAGCTGCACCTTTGTGCGTAACGCTTGTGATAAATAAATTCGTTAAGACTACCTACTTGTTGTTGCTGGTACAAGGGCTCCGTGGTACGTTTTTGGATTCCAGTTGTTCTTGTCTTTTGCATTTGCCTGATAATTTTAGATTAGTTAATACTTGTGGGTGCAGCCATCGATTTGGGAAAACTACTCCCTGGAGCTATACATTTCAATTGAAAATTTGTTCCAAGTTAAAAAGGGAATGTGGGTTCTGAAAACGTATTTAGTTTTTGACTGCTTTTACTGAAGCAATAAGTTTTGAAAAACATGTGACATAGGTCCAAAAGGAGATAAGAAATACACAAGAGATCAGCCCGCTAAGCATTAATGTGTGCGTGTAAGCTAAAAGATGGAAATATAAATTACTCCACTCCCTACAAGCTATCCTCATCTTGGAGGATGCTGATGTCTGTGCAGTCATTGAGAAATGGTTTAATGCTGAGAAGAGCAAACCAGCAGTGCAAGGCTATAATGCATTCCACATAATTTACACCAGCTACTACACAGAGAGGGACTAAAGGACAATGCACTTGAGCTTCTCAACATACAAACTGTAGGCAAAATCTCATACTACTACCTTGCAAGCTATAGGTCCCCCTCTATGACCCAGGAAACCCATACCATGCATTTAAGCTTACTGGGAACACTAAATATCATAGCCAATACCGTATTCATGGGTGACTTTAATTGCCCCACTATTAACTATGAATCATATATATGCAGGTAGAGATAGTCCTGGAATTTTGTAAACACAAACTTCCTGGACCAGACTGTCAATATGCCGTCCAGGAGCGCAAACATACTGGATTTGGTTCTCACTAATATGGAAGAGTGTTGCATGCCCCTAGTGTAACATCTTCTCTGGTAAGGTCAGACAACAAAATTGTCGTAAAAATAAAACCTAGAAACCCATCTAACCATGGAATGTTTAGGAACTATTCTAAGGCCAACTTCCTACTATTAAGTGATTAACAAAATTTCAAGCCCCCATAAACCTTGACAGCACTGTTGCTTACATTGAACTGTTCAAAGAAACCATGTACAAGCATGTTAGTAGCTTCAGAGAAGCAGCTGTACCCACCAGGAAGTAGTAGTGAACCAACTCAAAAAAACAAGCCAGTCTTATGGAATCACAGCATCAATAGGCTGTATAAAAAGGTGGAAGAAAATCATGGCACAAAATTAGGAGACATAGCACCTAGCAGGATAAAAGCACTCTCAAATGGACAAAGTTCACTAAAGCCAAATTTGAGTTAAATATGGCCTCCCAGGACAACTATAAGGCATTTTGTAGCCATGTCCACAACCCTAAAGGCAATACACAATTGCGTGCATACTGAGGCAGAGGATATAGGAAACCTACTGGTAGATTTACCCCTCTGCCCCGCAACTTCCTCTCAGGAAATAGCATCAAATGCAACTCCCCTACCATTCATTAGGGAATAGGTCCTTATTGTTCTCTGAAAGGCCAAGAAAGTACAGTTGTGTACACTTCCCATAAATGTAGATGTTAGAGTGTATTCACTGTTGCAATCATTACATTTGGGTTATCTGCTTGCAGTAGCCCTCAAGTCGGCCAGATTAACAAAGTCTTGGGTCCTGCGTCGGTTGCTGTCCCTTCTTCCATGACGTCAGGTCGTCATGGGTATAAAACATGCAGCAGATGCCATTACATCAGTTTTTCTTGCCCCAGATGTCAGGTGCCCCCCTAATGGGAAGCAATCAAATCTATAAATACAAGGATATACCTCCAACAAAAAAGCAAACATACCAAAAAGCTTTTAGAGCATAGTAAGTGAGAACAGAGGTATAGCCAAAAGAAGGGACTGGAGGGAGGGTAACCAGGACTGCAACAGTGAATACACTCTAACATCTATATTTATGGTAAGTGTACACAACTGTACTATGTTCTTTGTGTTTCACTGTTGCAGTCATTACATTTGGGTAGATTCCCAAAGCTAAGGTTGGGAGGAGGGGTTTAAATAGAATTAGGACCAACTATAAGGCCCTGCAAGACTGCAGTGGCAGTGGCAAAACGAGCTCTGGATTTAGAGAAAATTGGCAAATGATAATGCTTGGTGAAAGTATGTACAGAACTCCAGGTAGCACCTTCTAGGATGTCCCTAGTAGGGACGCCCTCGAGAAAGGCTGCAGAAGTAGATGCAGCCCTGGAGTGAGATCTGATCACCTGGTGGATAGGTTTTCCATGGTGCTTATAGCAGAAATGAATGCAATGGATTACTCATTTAAAAATGGGTTGTTTTGAAATAGCCTTCCCCTCTGCTCCTGCAGCAAATGCTACCAGCAGTTGTTCAGATTTCCTTTGAGGTTTAGTCCTGTCCAAGTAGAATCTAAGCTGTCTGTGCACATCTAAAGAGTGCAGCATTCATTCTCCTTTGTTCTGTGGGTTAGGAAAGAAGGTAGGCAAATGAATGGACTGATTAAGAGCCACACTGGATACCACCTTGGGCATGAAGGAGGGATTGGTTCTGAGGGACACCCTGTCCACATGAAAGATGAAGGTTCCACTACCATAAGGGCCTGTGATTCAGATACCCTTCTTGCAGAAGTGATTGCTAAAAGGAAAGCTGTTTTCCAGGAAATACATTTTAAATCTGCAGTAGTAGCTGGCTCGAAAGGAGGAAGAGTGAGTTTCTCCAAGTTAAGATCCCAGGCTGGAGTTGTAGCTCTTCTGGGTGGCCTTACAATTTTGGCCCCTCTGAGGAACTGCTTGAGCAGTGGGTGAAAGAAGAGTGGAGGCTATGTGCTATAATTATCTGAAATGGCTGAGGCATGAATTTTGATGGAGGAAAAAGACAGGCCCTTATGAAGCATCTCAGTCAAGTATTGTAGAATCGGAGGTAAATTGGGCACTGCTGCGTTCATTCCTTGAGCTTGGTTCCAGGCACAGAATCTTTTCCATTTTGCAGCATAAGATTTTCTAGTACTAGGCCTCCTTGCCTCTAAAATGATATCCATCACCGATTTACTGAGGGATGGTAAAGGTGAGATTAGGTAATTAGCCAGGCTGCTAGGTTCAGGGTTTGCAGCTGAGGGTGCAGAATCTGGTTCTCCTGCTGAGACAACAAGGAAGGAGTCTGAGGCAGGTGCCAAGGAGTCAAGCGTGACACACTGCGCAAGAGTGGGTACCAGTGTTGGTGAGGCCAGTTTGTTGCAATTAAAATTGTCCTTGGCTTGTCCTGTTTGATCTTTAGTAGTACCTTGGAGAGCAGAGGCAGAGGAGGAAAAGCATAAACTGATAGGTTTTTCCAGCTGAAGGATATTTCCAAGCTAGCTTGTGGGGAATGCTTGTGTAAAATTTGTCCAGTTGATGGTTCTGGGGGGAGGCAAACAGGTCTACATCTGGGCCGTTTGCTTGTCAACATGCTGAAAATCCTTGGTTCCAGTTTCCACTCATGTGAGTCCATGAGGTTTCTGCTTAGTCTGCCAATGTATTTAGTTTTCCTGGCAGGAACTGAGCCTGTAGATTCACTTGGTAGCTCAAGGCTGTGTTCCACAATGCCATATCTAGTCTGCAGAGGGGGTAAGAATGTGTACCTCCCCACTTGTTTATGTATCACGACAGTGGTGTTGTCAGTCTTTACCATTAGTTGTCCTGGAAGAATGTAGTCCTTGAAGGCTGTCAGAGCATTCTGTACAGCTAACAATTCCTTTTGATTTATGTTTGGGTGCATTTAACTTGGGTTCCATTTGCCCTGAAAGCACTTCCCTGCCAGGTGAGCCCCCCATGCATAGTCTGATGCGTCTGTTAAGATGTGGGCATCAGGGGGTAATGTGAATGGTAGTCCCCTGTTTTGGTGGCAGGCCTCTGCCCACCAAAGGAACTCTAGGCATAGGGAAGGTATGATAGGAATCCTTGCTTCTACATCCTGTGAATGTTGACATCATAGGCTTTTGAGATACCATTGTAGTTTCCTCATATGCAGCCTTGCATATGGAATTAGAAGAATGCAGGAGGCCATGAACCCCAAGGCTTGCAGTATTCTCCTTGCAGATAGCTGGGTTTTTGTGGCCACTTTTTTGAAGTAAGTTGTCAAATGAATCAGTTTCTCTGGAGTGAGGAAAGCCATCTGGGAAGTTGTATTCAAGCTTGCTACCAGGAATATAATGGGATTTCTTTTCGTTTATGGTGAAGCCAGACAAGTCAGTACCCTTTGAACAAAAGCCAGATGATTCAAAAGAATGTCCTTGCTTTCTGCCTGAATTAGCCAATAGTCCAGGTATGGGTATATTTGAATATTTCTTTGCCTGCAAAATGCAATGACTGAACACCCTGGGCACAGTAGATAAGCCAAAGGGCAGTGCAGAAAACTGATGGTGCATGTAGTCTGCTTTGAAGCGTAGGTATTGTCTGCAAGACTCCCTGATAAAAGAAGCATACCTGCACATCCCTAAGTCTAGTGTTGCCAACCATGCATCCTTGCCTAGCATAGGAAGCAGCTGGTGAAGAGTCAGCATTTTGAGTTTTGACATCACCAGAAAGGTGTTTAGAATAGAAAGGTCCAGGATAGGACGCCATGTATTGCCTTTCCTGGGTACCAGAAAAGTCTCGAATAGAAACCTTGTCCCTTTTCCTCTTCCGGTACCAACTGAATAGCCCCCATGTTTGTAAGAGAGAGAGAGACAGAGAGAGAGAGACAGAGAGAGAGACAGAGAGAGAGAGACAGAGAGACAGAGAGAAAACTTGATTTTGGGCCTCTGCCCACTGATTTGGGGGTAGATCTGGCCACCCACTTGGTGTTGGTAATGCATGGAAAAGAAATCTTTGGGACACTATATTTAAAACCCACTTGTCCTGTGTAATGAGTTCCCAGTTTCTGGCCTGCAGACCAATCTTTCCGCCTAAAGGAGTATTCAGTTGGGAAGTGCTCGGAAGTTTTAAAAGCAAGTCACAGACAGTTTTCCATAGGGGGGAGTCTTACTACTCCCAGGTTTGGGTGCGGAAACCCCCCCACTGCCTAGTCTTGTATGTCCCTTGGGACTGAAACCTGGGGTTTCTGTTGTGTCTGGGTTTGGCTTGAGAAGACCTGGAAGGGGCTGGAAAGGACCAATTTTACAGGGCCAGCGCCTACTAAATCCAGGAGGCTGAACTTGTAAGAAATCGTTAACAGTTTGCATAGATTTAGCTTTATCTTCCATCTTTTTAAGAACTTCCTCAGCCTTGTTGCCAAACAGGCGGTCCTGATTTAGGGGAGCATCCAACAATTTAGCTTTAACATGAACAGGCAACCCTTGCTCCTTAAGCCAAGCATGCCTTCTGAGCACAGACCCAGTAACAGCAGCCCTGCAAGAGGCCTCTAATGAATCAAATCCACATTGCAAAGTATGTTTTCCAACCTGTTCAGCAGAATGCATTAAATCATGTAATTATTTTCAGCACAGTCAGGAAGTAACACCATTTTCTGTTTAAGCAATCCAATAACATGCTGTTGATACTTTGACATACGAAACTGGCAGTTTAAAGCCCTAATGGCCAAGGTTGCAGAAGTGCAAACTTTCTTACCCCATCTATCCAGCACCCTGGAGTCTATCAGAGGGGGTAGGATTTTTTTGCAGTAGAAGCCTTAATGCCCTTGTCACTGGATCCACAATAGGACTTTTAAAAAGGAATTTGTGAGAATCAGGAACCCTGTAATATCTACGAACAACAGCTGGACCCAAATTGCTACACCACAAAACGTCACAACCAAGGTAAAAAAAGCTTCTTTATTTCTCTAGCGCCTCAGCCACAGTAAGCCTTCAAGGAGTAACAAACCACATATAGATGCAGTTTAAATAATGCCAGCTACAATCATTATTCATTAAACAATAAAGCAATCACACAATTAAGATAGAACTGTTTTAAACCACACTTCTCCAACAACAGTCTGTATTCAGACCTTTGGGTATCAAGGTGTTATATTTTAAAATAAAAATGGTTTCTTTTTTTAGAACCAATTTCTTGATCATATTTACATCAAAATCACTTACAACCAACTTGTTGCAAAATAGTCGCTTTTAGACCATCACATTGGCCACCATGATATTCATAAAAATGTTGAGCTAAAGGACTCTCTAACTTATTTATCCTATCTCTCAAATGTTCATCTAATCTTAAACATTCTCTTAGTTTGACCGATATAAAACTCATCACATCTACATTTTATGGCATAAATAACTCTCTCAGTCCTACAGTTATATGTCCCATCAGGTCTAAAACTAATATTAATATAGGGAAAAAAATTAATTATATATGGACAACCACTACATTTGCCTCATGATAACATGCCTCCACTAGCAATATGATGACATAATTTCAACTCGGGTCTAAAAAATTTTGTATGTACTACCATGTCCTTAATTTCTCTACCCCTTTTGTAAGAAAAAACTAATTTTTTATCCATTAAATTAAGTTCACCAAAATTCTTTAAAAATTCCCAAAAATGTACTACATGTTTTTTAATACTATCACTACAAACATTATAAGTAGAGACTAAAAATAAATTCTCTTTTTTTATACTACAACCACCATAACTATTGCCTCTATTTTTTAATAAAGGTCTAGTATTATATCTAATATTCAGTACATTTTGGATATCCAAATCAATCAATTTAACATCATACTGTCTTTTTATAAACATAGTTCTAGTATACTGTATTTCCTTCATAAATATATCATCATCATTACATAAGCAGGAAATTCTCAAAAATTCACCACACGGTAATGCTTCAATGGTATGTTTAGGGTGACAACTAGTACCCATCAAAAAATCATGTGGCAAACCAAATTTCCTATGAATACTTGTGCCAACATGTTTTCCAACAACACCTTGCAAATGAATATCCAAAAAAGAAACTGTTTGTCCATATTGTAACCCATCAAAAGATATATCAAACCTGTTAGGTTGAATTTCCTGTACAAAATTTGATAACAAATAAATTAGTATAAATACATTCTTGTCTCTGGATCCGCAATAGGATTTTTAAAAAGGAACTTGTGAGAATCAGGAACCCTGCAATATCGGTCAGGTTTTCTGGGAGCAGGAGGCAAGAGTCAGGGGCCAAACTAGATTCTGAAAAGGCATCATCAACAACAATGTCTAGTACAGGAGGTATAGCTAAAGGCCTATGCTGAGGCAGGAGTAAGAAATCCCTAAGCCTCTTTTTTGAATGAGAAAAATCCTGGCTTTCCCAGTGGAAATGCTCCCTTAGAGTATGTAAGGTCTCACCAAAAGAAAAATCCTCTAGAGGGGAATCAGAGGGAATCTGCATCCGAATCCTCATAAGTAGATAAGGGCAAATCCAGATCATCAGAAAAATCAGAATCCTGTTCAGAAGATTCATAAACAACTTCAGTCCTAGGTCTCTTAGAAGGGGAAGGTTGGCTTCCCCTAATTAGAGTTACAAGATCTTCAGCCATTCTTATTTGTTTTTTAGGCATAGAGGCCTGGGCATCGGTTTCTTAGGCATGGTTCGAGATTTTGGCCTAAATGAAGAAGGAGGCGTTGATTTATTATGCAAGTCCGTACACCCTCAGAAGCCAGTGCCTGCACAGTGGCTCCGGTCCCATCCAAGGTAGAGACATCCGCAGGTTCCACAGTTGAAGCATCTCGCAGCATTCTGGACTCGAAAGTAGCGGGTATCAGGGGCTACAAAAGCGCCTCACCGATTACCGCGAACTGACGACTGGCTTAGAAGCGTCGTTGACAGCTTTGGACCTCGGCGGCTTGTCTCCGTCTTTATCTTTGCATTTTTTAGGAACCCCAGTGCTTTAGTTGAAGACTTTGGTTCTGAAACTTGAAAACGAAAATTTCAGGAGTCAGCCGACCTGCACTTGTGGACCTGCTTCTGCTTCAGGCACCGCACAGCAAGAAAGAATGATGTAATGGCGTCGGCTGCATGTTTTATACCCCTGATGACCTGACGTCATGGAAGAAGGGACAGCAACCGATGCAGGACCCAAGACTTTGTTAATCAGGCCGACTGAGGACTACTGCAAGCAGATAACCCAAATGTAATGACCAACAGTGAAACATGAAGAACATCACTGCATTGATTGGCCCAGAGTCCCACAATACATGGCATAAAACATGACCTATCAGGCCCTCTGGAATTGCTATTTAACTGCAACCTCCAAACAGACATCATAACTCATGAATGGATGGATAACAGCAAAGGTCAAAGGTGGGCCACCTACAGACCCTGGAAACTACAGACCATAAGTCTCACTAGATTATATGTGAAGCGATGGAAAGAATGATCATGGAAATGATCAATGACATAGGAAACCTCCAAACATTGGGCACAACCCAATTTGGTTTAGCCAAGAACAGGTCAAGCATATTCAACCAGGTGGATTTCTCTGAGATGGTCACCAAAGCAATGGAAGAGGGTAAAATGGTTCACACTGGCTACCTTGACCTGACCAAAGAATCTGAAAAAACCCACACTCAGGCATTGTTGACAAACTCAATAGGTTAGGTATAAACCCTTTGGTCACCTGGTGGACAGCCAGCTGGCTCACAAACAGGACAAAGGAAGTTAGAACTGAGAAATCCACCTCTGTGATGAGGCCAGTTGCAAGTAGAGTCCCTTAGGGATCAGTCCTGGGAGTGCTTCTTTTTGGTATTTACTTCTCTAGAGTCAAGGCCAATGTCAAGGTATAGAATCCCCCACAGACAGTTTTCCAGGAAGTGCTGACAGTCAAAACTTCGGTCAGAGCCACAGACTAAACTAAATTCCAAGAAATGCATAATGGAAAATCATCCACCCTGGTAGCCATCATACTGGATTAAATGCCCCTAACAGCTGACTCAGTAGTCAGAGACATGGAGACACACAGACAGTAATCTAGCCTTTGACAATCACAGGTCTACAGCAGTGAGGAAATAATTGTGTGTTGCACAACTTGCAAAGTAATGTATGGCATTTAGGTCCAAGAAGGTCACTGTTCCACTGTATTCAGCATTCAGACATGTCATTGACTACAATGCCCTCTTTGGAATGTACCCAACCAGGCACCTCCAACAATTGGAACGTCCACAGAGGTTCCTCATTAAAAGAATACAGGTCATAATGAACATGTACTATGCAGACTGCCAAGGCCCTAACCCCATATTCAGTCTCAGACAGGCTGTTGAGGGCAGAGGTTTATGCCTGGTATACAAGGCAGTGTCAAACCTCACCCTGATGGACCTCCTCCATATCCGCAAAGCAGACAGTGCCAGAATTACCTGTTTCTAAAGACTTAAACCTTGCCTGTGATATAACTACGACCCACTGAAGAGACAGGCATGTAGCCCGGAGACTATCCCCTACTCTGGAACAGGCTCCCTTTCCACGTGAAACGGAGTTCCTCCTTAACCCAATTCAAGCATAACTCAGACAACTGGATGGGGAACAGGAAATTCATCTCTGGTTTGGCACCTATGTTTCTAATGGTACCTTAAAGCCTGTGAATGGTTCTTCCCAGACCCCTGCTTACACTTTGTTCTGGATGAACAGCTAGGCTGAAAAAAGCCCTTGTGGTCATTAGCCTAGTACACATCTATGAACCTATAAAAAGAGAATAGTCATGTACAACAGGTGTGAACACGCTTTCTATTATAATGGCTACTCTCTCCATATTATCATGGAATTTAAATGGCTTGACAAGTACAGATAAAAAGCAAAAAGAGTATCAAATTATATTAAGAAGTGCAGTATGTAAATAACTATGTTGCATGAGACACTATTAGAAATAAGCATATGAATTTGACAAAGAAAAGATTTTAAAAAGTGGACATTCAACAGACTATCGGGCTAAAGGAAAAAGCTGACTGCTACAAGAGCCACAGCAGTGACCAAAGACAATAAATGTAGATTTGTGGTAGTAAGGCATTGCTGGCAGGGGAGGAAAAAAGGGAAGAAGACTACACTAGCATTCATTTATCCACCTAAAGCCGCTACTTTACAGCTCAAGAGAATTTTGGGAGAAGAAATAATTTTTCAGTAAGGAACACTATTTATGGGTGGGACTAGAACCTGAATTGCAATAAGGATGCATCAGTGGGACCTAGAAGGGAAACTATAACAAAAGATGGTAGACTTCTGAAAAAAACATACAAGAATGGCAAGACAGATGTGAATTCAGTAGTAGGGACCCATACATAATTTACATATTCCCTACATTTTCCAAGGTACAATAACTGGGCTAGCCAGGGCAGGAGTTACATGTCACAGAAACAGATGTATGTAGCATTAGGGCCAGCTATAAGGCCGTGCAAGACGGCAGTGGCAAAGCCAGCTCTGGATTTGGAGAAAATTGGCAAATGATAATTGCTGGGTAAAAGTATCTACGGAACTCCAGGTAGCAGCTTCTAGGATGTTCCTGGTAGACACGCCTCTGAGAAAGGCTGTAGAGGTAGATGCATCCCTGGTGGAGTGAGGTCTGATCCCCTGGGAGATAGGTTTTCCATGGTGCTTATAGCAGAAATGAATGCAATGGCTTATCCATTTAGAAATGGTTTGCTTTGAAACAGCCTTCCCCTCTGCCCCTGCAGCAAATGCCACCAGCAGTTGTTCAGATTTCATTTGAGGTTCAGTCATGTCCAAGTAGAATCTAAGTTGTCTCTGCACATCTAAGGAATGCAGTATCCGTTACCCTTTATTCTGTGGATTGGGAAACAAATCAACAGGAAAGCCTCCAGGAACAGATGGAATTCCTGTAGAAGTTTGGAACGGGAAAAAATGATACAGGTCTGGACGGTTTCTTAGTCGGAGGGCTAGCATCTTGTAAGAAAGCTGTGGTGGCTGTATTATCCAGTGCAAAGACCCTCAAGACCCAGATGCATAAGGATCCATTTCAGTTTTAAACCATGATTCTAAGGTGTTAATGTCTACACTAACTAACAGAATGGCAAAACTAACTGTTGACAAAAGTGATGGATATGATCAATGTGGTTTTGTGAGAGGCAAACATTTGACAGCATTAATTTTCAGTAATTTTCCAGAGGGGAAGCAGAGCTTAAGAGAACACCAGTATTGCTGGTGGGTTTTGACACGGAAGACATTCGATAAAGTCAGCTGGGATTTTATGAGTAGGGCAATATCAGAATATGTGAAGGATCAGAGGCAAGGCTTGAAGTGGTAGGCTTCCTCTCTGAAAAAAGCTATATTTAAAAAGAGGAGCTAGAAAAGGGTGTCTTCTTTGTTCTTTATTTGTTATTGCCTTTAAATTTATACCCACTAGTGGGGAAAAAACTAAGGGACTTAAAGGATTTAACTGGTATGACAATCAAGAAAAGTGAGCTTTATTCATAGATGATGTTTTGTACTTGATAAATCCAGAAAAGAACACACATTTCTGTAAAGACTTGAGGGGAACTGCTTGTTCATGTATCAGATCTTAACTCAATTCTGTAAAGATTTGTGGGGAACTGCTTGTTCATGTATCAGATCTTAACTAAACATCCAAATAGTTTTACAATGACAAAATCCTATGACTAAGGAAGTCAGCTGTATTAACCAAAAAATGTGTCTAATTTAGTATCACTATCACTGCCTTTCCAAAAAATAACTATGTCATCAAGAAAACGTCCACAGAGGTTCCATGATTCACTAAAAGGTGAATTAAACACATTGGCATGCTCCCAGTAAACAATTACTATATTTGCAAATAAAGGGGGCACAAGCGGCCCCCACTGCAACACCTTTAACCCGTTTGAGAATGGTTCCTTCAAACCAAATAAAGTTGTCTATGACAACTTCCATCAGTGTAGGCAGGACCTTTACCAGCCTATCACTCAGTCCCTGCTATAAACATATATAATGTGAACCACTCCATACATGAATAGTGAGGGATAAAAGAGAATGGGTTTTTAATATTGATGGTAACAAATATTAAATTATTGTCAAATGTGTTGTTGCGTAAAGTCCCAGGAGTCTTTGTTAATATGCATCTCTATTGAAGATGTTCTTCAACTTTATATCAATAAATCTGGCTTTCCTGTGCATCCTTGACCCCTTAGCATCAACAGTGGAGCAAAATGGGGTATCTTTTTTGAAATTTGGGGATCCCGAAAATTCAAATTAACCTAGAGAAATAAATTAACATCATTAATTTCATCCGTTGTCAGTAGTTCATCCAACAACACCTCCTGGATAGCCCTATTTATTCTCACATAAGAAATATTCAACTGGTTCCTGGAACTCTGTACTTACAGAAAACAGTAACTCCCATCTTGCTCGACAACATTCCCCTTCCTTTGTCCGGTTTCACACATCGGATGGCATGATTGGTACTAAGCTAATCTAAAATTCGCCTTTCTGTACTCAAAATATAAGGAAAAAGTTCTCACCATTATTGTGCCTATAACATCATGCTCACACATTTTCTCATATAAAAAGAGTTGACAAGGTGAGTGTGTGTGCGTGTGTGTACACTTTTTTTAAAGGCTTCAAATGTTCACTTTGTTTTGTTCCCCACTATCAAAAATCCCATTAAGATTTAACTTTCTCAAGCATTTTTATAATAATGGTCTTAGCTAAATTGCCCTTTCTTGTTGGCACAGATGTTAACCCTTTATCAAAAAGGGAAGCATGCTCCGTGGTAATGTCTTTTCAAACTATAATTGTAAGCTATAAAAATTCTTTAATTAGTATTAATCTTGGGCCCATAGAGGTTAATAGTTCCTGTGACAGTGGGGAATTCCTGTGTTGGAATTCATGCTAGTAAAAACCCTGCCGATTCCCCTGGTAGTCTTTCTCCTCATTTTGTAATTGCGCTGATGAGGAGGCAGAATCAAAGATAACATCAGAAACATTGGTGCCTCTTCAGCTTACATTTCAATGGAAAAATCATTAGTATAAATCATAATATTACTGACTTTAGGGGGTGCAGGATATGCTTTTTTGCTACTGTAATCAGTTTTATCACAGATCAACTTTTGTTGTTTTCTTACCTTGACTTCGAGCATTTTATCAATACAGGTAAAAATCAAATTATATTTCATTTTATGTGCTTCAAAGGCTAAAAATCACTGGATATGTTCTTGTCTGAGTAATCTCAGATTCTAGATGTTCCATGGCTTGCTGGTTATGCAACATGAAACAGTCCACGAGTTTGAATCTCTGTTGGTCAAGAGCCAGTAATTCTTGGTGTAAAACAAATCCCTCAATGGACCCAAGGGAAATTTCCAGGATCTCTAGTTTCACATTCTTTGAACATAGCTATTCTTCAGTTGCAGCTTCTGACATTTTGTAAGCTTGTTCTCAAAGGTTTACATTTCTCTCTCTCCTAAATGGTCACTAATGAATGGTCACCTAGTTTTTTTTCATGTCTAACCCCCCACCTCCCTGCAAGACACAGCAGGGAGATTTGAACATTCGCTAAACTTTCCCCCAGAGAGATTGTTGCAGCAGGTTGCAGCTAATGGCAATACAAATGATGGTCCAAGAGTGAACCGCTTTAAAAACAGCATAAATTTTGGTTCAACAATACAATCTATTGAACTTAATGGACTTTGTTTTGCAGCAGTTAAAAACATTTGAGAACAAGCTTATGAAATATCATAAGCTGCAACTCAAAGAATAGTTATTTTTGAGAATATGTGAAACTACGTATTGTGCCTAAAGGGCTGAGATCCTGGAAATTCTCCTCAAGTCTCAATGAGGGATTAGTTTTACACTAAGAACTACTGGCTCTGTTTGACCAACAGGGATTAGAACTCATGAAACGTTTCATGCAGCATAACCAGCAAGCAATGGAACAACTAGAATCTGAGATTACTCAGACAAGAATGTATCCAGTGACTTGGCCTTCACACCCTAAAGTCAGTAATACTGGAGTCTTGTACTAATGATTTTTCCACTGAAACAAGCTGTAGGGGGGGCAACAATATTTCTGATGTCCCTTTGGACCTGCCTCCTCTTCGAGGATCGGAGCAATTACAAAATAAGAGACTACCAGGAGAATCAGGGTTATTAATACTAGCAGGAATTCTTCACTGCCACAGAGGATGAGAAGTTAGAACAGGAACGATTAACCCCTATGGAGCCCAAGATTATTACAAATTTAAAAAAGGACTTTATAGTACGACAGACATTACCACAGACCATGCTTCCCTTTTTGAGAAAGGGTTAACATTTGTGCCTACAAGGTAGTGCAATTTAGCCAAGACCATTATTGATATAAAATGTCTATGAGAAAGTAAAATTGTATTGTGATTTTCGATAACCTGGAACAAAAAAATGTAAACATTCAAACCTGTAAAAAAACAAGTCTGTACAACCCCCCCACCCCCAGACACCCTACACTCTTTGAGAACATGTGTGAACATGATATCAGAATGATTTATCGCCACAACAATGGTGAGAACTTTTCTAGTATTTTGACTACAGAAATGAGAATTTTAGATGAGCTTAGTACCAATTATCAGATGTATGAAACAGGACAAGGGAGGGGGAATGGTTGTCATGGACTATACAGATCATCCTGTTTGTACAGAGGGGTTATTGTTTTCTGATCGATACAATGAGAGTTCCAGGAATCAGTTGAATATTTCTTATTTGACAATAGATAGGGCTATCCAGGAACAGTTATTGGATGAACTACTGACGATGGATGAATTTAATGATATTAAAATGACTTCCCTAGTTTACCTTCAAGTTTCGGAATTCCCAAAATTCACAAAAATGTGGAGGATCTCCCATTTGCCCCACTGTTAATGCTAAAGGGTTGAAAACACACAGGGTAGCAGATTTATTCATATAAAGTTAAAGAACATACTGGATAAAGAGATACATATTTACAAAGACTCCTGAGAGTTTTAGTAAAATACACACTTGACACCATTTGACAATAATTTAACATTAGTTACCATCGATATTAAAGTCCTGTTCTCTGTTATCCCTCACAATACAGGTCTGAAGTGGTTCACATTATATTTATGTCTTAACAGTGGACTGAGTGACCCTGCCTACCTTGATGGAAATTGTCCTAAATGACTTCATCTGGTTTGAAGGAACCATTCACAAACAGGTTAAAGGTGTTGCAATGGGGGGCGCTTGTGCCCCCTTACTTGCAAATATGGTCTTGGCTTACTGGAGCATGACTTGTATGTTTAACTCACCTTTTAGTGAATCAGAGCCTCTATGGAGGTTTTCTTGATGACAGTTATTTTTTGCAAAGGCAGAGATGCTAAATTAGACATTTTTTGCTTATATTAATAATTTAATTTAATCGCCTTATTTAGTTTTACAATGACTAAATCCTATGACTAACTAATTTTAATGTTGAATTAAGAACCGATCATGTGAACAAGCAGTTCACCTCAAGTCTTTAAAGAAAGCCTACCTATTCTAATTCTTTACACCATTTTGAAAGTTGTCACCTTCCTCACCAAAAGAGAGCACTCATAAAAGGGCAGCTTGTTTGGTTAGCTAGGATGATATCTGAACCTGAAACTTTTGAAAAATAAGGGGAGAGGGGAGATGCTGAAGGACATATTACTAAATAGGGATTACCCTCTATTTTCTGAAAAATATTTTTGAGGAGGTCAGGCATAAAAACGCTGACCCAAGTATATAAACCTTTATTAGGTACGAGTGGAGTTGATAAGATAAGTCAATGACACCAGATTTAATAAAGGATGTATAATCACCTGTAATAATGAAGTTAGAATTATCCGACATTTTAAGGAACAACTGGAAAGTTTTGAAAACGGAGTTTACACATGGTAAAACTAGGTGACTGTCCCTTACTGACATTTAGAAGGGAGAGAATATAAAGAACAATTTGGAAAGGGTAAAACCTAAATGTCATAGGGAGAAAGAACTCATTTGATGATGAATTATTTTAAATTGTAATTACTATCCATACACGTTTCAGTGAAGGGTTATGGAAGAATTTTTTGCCCTAGGACATGCAATTGTAAGACCAAAAAAATGTTTTACCTTGCACATGTTCGTAGTGCCCTAGTTTTTACATATGCAAGACAGAGAGGGCACTTAGAATATGTGACCATTTGAGAGATATATTTTCTCTGGTCTTTGAGAGATATATTTTCTCTGGTCTTTGGAACTAACCACTCTATTACTACTCTGGATTTATTTTTTTAAACATGGAACTGTGGTGGTTTAGTGATGTGGCTTCCTTCTCTGTTCAGTTTAAATTGTTTTTTCTGTTTGGGTTTGTCTTTTTGAACACTGGAATTGAGAATAAGGTGTATAGAAACTAGTCAAAGAGGGGGTGGAATTTGCTGCAGAAAAATCAGCAAAGGGAATGAAGAGCAAATAACCAGATGTGGAAAGGTGAGAGGGACTAGGACAAGCAGCAGTTTGGACTGCAGGTTAGAGACTTATCAGTCCCTGGTACTGAAGGCACAGTATAGCAAAAAGAAAGGGATAAGTGTGCTACGTGAAAACAGCTCTGGTAAGAGTCTTAATCAAGTCTAGACCACTGGTTGTTGTTAGAAAAAACACAATTAATAAGGCAAGGGTATAAAAAATGCTGCATGACACCTGTGAAAGTCAGAGGTTAGAAAAGACTGGGTAGGAGGGAGTGGAAGGGTAATGTATATAAAAAACACAAACAAAGGGAGGACATCTATATTGCTCAAAACAAAGCAACAACTCCAGAAGGGTTGTGATTTTTTGCTTGGAACTGTTTGCACAAATATTTTAAATCCCATGCAGATTTCAGATAAATTTTCCTCCAGTAGACAGCAAATGCTGGAGATGTGAAGGGATAGACAGATATAACTGGGAAGATGTTTTTTGGGAATGCAATTCTTTTAAGACGGGATATTGAAACTGAATTGTCCAGGCATAGTAAGGTCTTTCCAAGTTTAATGTTATCAGCTGAAAAAAAAAACGGAAATTAATTCTAAACGGACTATCATCATATCCATCAACTTCAACTTCTTGGTGCAAGAAATCTACACAAAGCCTAAAATAATGGCGGGATAAAGGGTCCAAAATAGGAACAGATTTTAAATATTGCCTTTAAACTTAAAAAAAGATGCTTGTAGAACTGTATTTGTGTTAGCATGCATTTTCCAAAGGTTAAGAGGTCAGAAACTCAAATACTTATTTAGTGACTTCAATCTTCAGTGCTTTGTCAAAATTCCTATAATGAACACACCAAAAATATGAAGCAAAAATCTGGACAGTCGAGAGGTAGGACTATAATTGAAATACCAAACATTGTAGAGATAAATCAACTGTAGGTGGGATATTTAGAGAAGGATTCAGCAAACTACTAGATATAAAAGGTGCTAAAATACAGCAAAAAAGGAAACAAATGTAGTACTACTGGAGTGCCAATCACTGTGCAGATGCAAATCCTGGCGAGGCATGTAAATGTAAGCATATGACTAAAGCAGCCAAGCATTCTAGCAACAGCCAGGGGCGGCTTGTGCTATAGGACTGCAGCAACCCCACCCCCCCCCCATCTGTAGAAAGAAAACCAGCAAACAGAAACCTAGAAAGAAAGAAAATAAAAAATCGCGAGTCCCGGAACTCAACGCATGCGTGCACGCAGTTCCTGGAACTCAAACTCCAGACTGCTGACACAGCAGTCCGGTTAGGGGGAAGGCATCTCTGTCCCGCAGATGCCCAAAAGTCTGGGCAGCGATGTCGGCACAGAACAGAGGAACTCCGGACTGCATGGTCTGTAGGCGGGACCAGTTAGGAGAAGAATTGAGCTCTCCGAACCAATCAGAAGGACAGTTGAATTCTCACGGACCAGTCAGGAGTTCTCGCAAACACTAATCAGGAGGGGAGTCGAGTTCTCGCAAGGAACACCAATGGTGATATTATTAGGAGGAGAGTTGAGTTCTCGTGGACCGGTCAGGAGTTCGCGGCTGGAAGGCGTACTACGCTTCGTTCATAAGTGCGTGTAACTGCGGAGTCTTTATAGTAGAACTGTGTGTGTATGTCTTTATAGCAGCTGCAGAACGGAACTGCAGAGTCTCTTTATAGCTGAAACTTTTATGGCTTAACTTGAACGGAGCCACGGAGTCTTGTGTGTATGTCTTTGTATCAGAACAGGACTGCAGAGTCTTTATAGCAGAAACAAAAAGAGGATACCGAAACCGATAAATCAGGAGTAATAAACAGACTGGTTTACCGGTTTCGGCATCATCTTTTTATTTTTGGGTTTTGTGGTCTTTTTGGCCGTTGCTTGCACTTACTCTTTATAGCAGAAAGTTTTATGGCTTAACTTGAATGGAGCCGCAGAGCTTTTAATTTGTGTGTGTATAAAATGCCCCAGCTACAAGTGGCTAGAATGAGCTAGACTCAAACTCTGAGCCTTGGGAAGCAGGTAGCTACAGCTTAGCTTCCCTAGTACCCACCATCATTTAAGTTTTGTTCTGCTCCTCATAATGTCTTGTTTTTATGATTTTGAATTCACTAAATAATGACAGGTATTTGAATTTCAGACTTCATATTCTTCAAGGAGTACATGGTAACACAAAACCTTTTATTCTGGCAATTTTCTGTTTATATGATCAATATTTGAAAATTGTCCCTATTTTTGGGGCGGTATAGTGGCTTTGTCCAGGTTTTTTGTGCTAAGAGGTTGACAGCTATGGTGAGAACTGAATTCACTGAATATGTCTGGAGGCTGTATTCCCCCATTATTGTCTTTGTCTAGGTGTTTTGTGCTAAGAGGTTAAAAGCTGTGGTAAGAACTGAATTCACATTTAAGTTTCAGTCCGTCTCATGAAACAGCTGATATGGTATAGTGGTATGTTTCTCTGACTGTAGTGCATAGGGTCCTGTATTCAAGGTTTGGCAGTGAAATGCATGGTGGTAATGCAACATTTTATTCTAGCAACTTTCTAAGATTATACAAGCAATATTTAAAATTTATGTCCCTAGTTTTTTGGCTTTTGTCACCCTAATAAATTTTGGCTTTTTCCAGATTTCTTGTTCTTCAAAGTTGACAGATACAGTTGAGTGGATTTTACAAGGAGCTGAGAGTTGGAGAAGTTTGGTGCTGCTTATGCTAAATCTGCTTGCATTGTTAATAGCACAACAGGTAGTGTACTTGCTTTTGATGCAGAAGGCTATAGGTTCTACTACCACAGTACATAACTGCATTGCTGATACTATACTGTGTTGTACTTTTAAAGGGGGTAGATGCTGCAGTCCGGAGAATGTTTTCTTTGGCAGAGATGCCTAGCAACGATGAACCTGTTATCAGTTTGCCATCCATTCCCCATTGCAATATTACTAGATTATCATTTTGTTTATTGTAACATAGACAATTTATTCCTGAAGGGCAGCAGGCACTTTATTTGTAGATGAAAGAATGAAATATGAAGTTGTTTCCTGGCAGCAACCTCTTCATTTAGTTACAGATCTCTTTAATGTGAAATTATTTAGATGACTTTTACTTCTGCAGAGATTGTGCATATTTACTGATACTGGTGGACTGTAGAAGTTTGAGTAGACTTTTATGATGGAAATGTTCTGGCAGTTTTGTCATTATTGGTGCATGCATTTTGTTTCATTCTTTACTGGAAAAATGTTCAAAACAATACATTTAAAATGCCCTCTAACAACTGCACTGTATTATACAAGGAATATAATTTAATACAATCAGGAAGGTGCATCAAAGAACACATGCATGTCTCCTGTGCAAGGGGCTTAGGATTTGAAAACAGCCTAGAGTTAATCTTTGGGCAGATGTATTTTCTTTGAATGTGGGTTTCAAAGCTGTTTCAATGAATATGAGTTTCAAGGGCAGAGAAGTTTTAATGCCAAGTCTATTTTCATTGCGAGACTGCATTGCTTTATTTAGCAGATGCCTGTTAAGTGTAAAATAAAACTTTTAAATGAAATCCAAATCATCCTAGAAGTAAAGCAGTATGCACATTATAGTGTTTATGGTAAATGGGGTGAAATAGCCAAGTAATGGGATGTTGGAATAGCTGCAGGGGGGAGGCCCCATTCCACCATGATTTTGTGAGGGGGGGGGTGGCAAACTCAGACAGCAGGGCTGAACTATATTTTTGCAGAATGAATAGATTTTGGCTTCTTATTTTTGGTTTGTTCCTCCTAAAATTTGTGGTTTTCTGGCAAATCATTTAGGAATTAAGTCACTAAATAAGACATTGAATTTCAGACCTTACTATTATTTTATCTTTCTAAGTTCATAAGAGCAGTATTTAAAAATTGTCCTTATTTTTGGGCCTTTGTCCATATTTCTTGCTCTGAGGCCGAGAGGTATGATAAATGTGTCAAGGCCATCACCGTCAGCCAGAGATACTTCAAATTGTGACATACTTGTTGCATCCCGCTCCCCCATGTAGTGACTCTGGATGTGTCCAAGCAAGGCAAGGAACAGTTATGCAGTGTGTACAGAGTATCCCACCATCCATGGTAGACAAGTACTACAGTGGCTTTTTATCTGTCCTTGACTTTGCAGAATGTTCTGGTTTTCTGTCATTTTTATACTGTTGATTTATGCTTCTTCTTATTCAGAAAATGCATGCTGTTGCAGTGCCTGTTGCTCTTAAGTATCAATGCTTTTTAATGACCATCAGGTAAGCTTGTCTGAGACTGTAAGATGCAAGTAAGCTTTTATAAGCATACTGTTAAAGAATTACCAACATTGGAAGCCTTTTTGTTGTTGCCATGCTGAGACACACACACTCACTCAAAATGCATATCTCAAGAGTATGTATTGACAAGCTCTCAGTCATGCATACCCTAAACAAAATTTTATTTGGTTTCTGAGCGGCTGATTCTACAAACTCCAAAGAGGGCTACTTCTTCCTAATGAATACATCTCCTCGCTTTTGGTGGCTCTTAATGCACAACCTTTACATACATTATAACCAGAACTGCAGCCATCCAGGCAACCAAGGGGGTGGCTTATGCACTTGCTGGCATACTGTTTAAGATCTATTCCTGCATATGGTAGCTGACATTTCACTAAATGACATACCTCCCCAACCATGGATAGGCTTACATGCACACAGTAATGAGGGATATTACTACCATCTTGAGATTACGAAGTGCATGGCCTACATCCTGGCCTTTTCAATGCTGTGCAAGTCTCTGCTTCCTTTTCGGCAATCTGCTAATCAAAATATCAATTTCACATTGCAATTTCCACTTCTGGCTGACCAGCTCATCACAGGCAACTCATTCATGCAGTCATATATGCAAAAATTAATCAACAGTTTAACAATCTGGTAAATGATATTCTGCTCCCCATAATCAGTGCAAGCAAGAAACTGTGACTGCCATGCATATCAGTGAATACCGGTACAACTACTCTGTATAAAAACTTAGCATTCATGTAATCAAAAATCAAAAGATTAAAAAGATTAGCATGCAATATATTAGCCGTGTTAGTCAAAATGCATATAATAATAAAGGAATCCCATTTAATAGGAAGGCAAGTTTTTATTGAATGTAGTTTACATTTCTGGTCAAATTAAACTGATAGATTCCTCTACTGGCAAAAAATTGCTGAAACTGCCGTTTTCAATGACATTTGTGTGTGTGTAGTTCATTGAAGTTTGTGGCCCACATGGTGATTGGAGAAAGGTTTTAAGGATCAGTCACAAGGCAGATGGAAGGTTGTTGTGGATTTTGGGCTTTTTGGGAAAATAAGAGCAGTCTGAATACATTTTTAACAGTGGATGTATGCTGCAGACAGGATGAAGAAATATTTTTTTTTTAATATATATGGTTTGCCTCCCTTTGTTGGATGTGCAGCCATGGAGTTGGTATAGTTACCCAAAGGGATAAAGGAAAAAACACACCACCACAGACAAACATGTACAATAATACTTGGGAATATTTAACATCTTTACAACATTATTCCAAACAGCAAAACTCCACAAGTACCCAGGCTTGGCGAAAATACAATTAGAACAAAAAACCAAAGCCAGTCGGTCAAAGCAGTTCCACAAAACTTTAATATTTCCAACAGGTTAAGCGCTTTCATCTAATTTGTCAGACATCATCAGAACATCTCTCTGTAGAAATTAAACCTGCATATCAGAAGCACGGAGTTTGGAATCCAGTGAACATACAAGAGAACCATAGAGGCAAGCTTTGCAAAACAATGAAAACGCCAGTTTTAAAGTGTCACACAATCTATACAACATAAATATTGTTGTCCACAGTAAACAATTATTTCACATTCTGTGGATATCAATTTTCTTGATGCACCACGGTTAGTTTCTCAACACTATTCGAGATGATGTGGCACGTTAGTCACCAACTGTTCACCCTCAGCCACTTTCTAAGATGTACGTACAGTCCAAATTCATTACATGTTTCAACACAATTGCTTGTGCATAACAGAATAGGGTACCTATGCTGCTGTTTCTGATTTGAACAGCCAGACAGTCAAGTATTATTCCAAAGCAGTATTTGACCTCATATCCATGACTGGGTAATGCAACTAGTTTTATGTGAAAGCAACTGAGTTAAGAAAGTGGAGGGGGTAGCAGAATAGGAAGCAGCACAAAGAACAGAATACAGAGATTCAAAAGTGCCCAAAAATCAAAACAGTCAGAGACTATGACAGCATTAACAAAAACAGTCATGAGCAGATTTAAAAAGAGACTGAGGGATTCCACCAGATCATTTCTGGCTTCCCATCTCTGGCAATATTAACACTGCAAGAGATGAGAAGACTGAAGGCTTCTTAAGAAGCCTTAGGTAGATCTCAAAAGACATTTAGTAGGAAGAACTGAAACAGCTGGTGCCAACCACAAAGAATAAGGGGCTCCATCAGGGTGAAAATGCCCACAAAAGACAGAAAGCCCTAAGGGGAATAATAGGCTCAGGAGACCCTTTAAGGAAAAGAGAGGCTAGGACTGTTCCTAAAGAAACCACTGTGACCCAATTAAACAACTTGACCATCTTGAATTCCATCTTCCTCAAATTAAGCCACTCAAAACAAGCCTATAAAATTCACTGTTTGGCTACAAGTACATCTCTCAACCTACTTCTGTACTGGTACGCTCCAGCCAGGTCTCTTAGATTCTCACTAAAATTTGGAATCTGAGCAACAAATCTTCATCCAACAACTCATATGGCCGGATTCTTTACCCATGCAGCATGGACAAACTATGGAATTCTTTCTACCAATTTGGAAATCAACAACCACTGAATATATTAATGTCAGTAAAGATTATTCTTTTTTTCCAGCTGGAAAGGTCACTGTCATCTCATCCAGATGAAGTGTCTTCAGATTCTAAACTGCTTGCCAAACTCACTCAGACTCATCTTCCAACCACTAACTACAAGGACCACACCGGAGGGACTGGACCACACCAGTGGGACTTCTTTTCAAAACTATGCCTACATCCCATTCTTTCTCCAAGCCACTCATCCCCACCTCTAGCATTCACAACCCCCCCAAACCCCCAATCACTACCTCATCCCCACCTCTAAACTGTCTTTTGGCTTTTCCCGGTTAGGCCACAGCAGAACTCCGGTCTGCTAATGATTGGCAGTGAATTTTTACGGTGTTGAGTTGCCAGCCCAGCGCCCAACCTTCAAGGAAGGCACACCCACTCACGCATGCACCTACCTGCATGTCTTTTAAAGTGAATTCTACTGCGGGGAGGACATGCAGACTCCGCACAGAAGGCACTCCAGCCGAGAATTGAACTGGCAAGCCTCTTGCTGTGAGGCGACAATGTACCTGATCCCCACCTCTAGCATTTATATCACTACAAGTCATCTGATCACATGACTCAAGGCATAAAATTTTACATTAACTCCTGCTTATCTGTAACAGACCTTTCCCCTCTGACTCAATCCTCTTCTTCACTAGAGGATTGTTCATTAAAGCAATCATCTTATTCTCACCATCAGTCATTCTTATTACGCTTCTCTCTACACACATGCTCCATCTCGTCAGCCTATCCTACTATTAAAAATAGAAACATGAACCTTTGTTTTCATCATAGTTTCCATGTCCACCATGCAACCAAGCAAATTTGACGCTATTTTTCTCCATTTCTATTGGTCACAACTTAAATATTAAGTGGAAGCATTGAAGTCTGTTTTCATTGCACAGCACTGCATCCAAATCCATGAAGTAATTATCCCACTGTACTTGGCTGTTAGGCTGATAGAGTACAATGCCCCTTTTAGTATATACCTTGTCCACAACTGGAATGACCACAATAATGTCTCTCGATCAAGGGCCTAAAATTATATTAAACTAATCAGACAATCCCAAAGCCTTGTCCCTCTTCTCAGTATCAAAGACTACTGGGATGAGACCTCTTCCTTGCATACATAGCTTCAACAGACCTTATTCTGTCAGACCTATTAAACATGTGCAAGCCCAATCGTATCATAAACGCCTGCTGAAGGAATCTCAATCCTTTTGCAAAATAGACAGAACATGTTGGAGGGAAAGGTTTGTATCACAGAAATATCACTTTATGGAACTATCTTCCACTTCACATAAAAGCAAAGTACTTCTTATTCTAAAAGTCCAAATGGATGGACGAAAGTGCTTAACATTCTCTTTGATGATGCAATAAACCTTTTTTTATGTTACACTGTCTTGAGCTTTGGACTATATGGATTTTCTTTTTGGTTCTGAGTTTTCTTTCTGGTTGCATGTTTCACACACCTTTACTTTGGTTACTACTTACTCTATTCAAATGTAATTTGGATGACTGGAGGGGTAACTACAAATTCAACCCATGGTTTAGCACCCCTTTCCATTGTGTACAGGGGAAACATGCAAGTGCCCCAACATATTCTTGCTCAGCCTGTCCCTGTCTCTGGATTACCTATATGTAAAATGTAAGGGCCAACTACCATGGGAACGTAAGGTTAGGTTCCCAAAATCCTCACAGATTAACAGCCAAGTAAGTACCTATGAAGTACCTATGAACCCAATGTGTTACGTTAACCTTCTCAGTTTTCACGGTTTAATGTGCAATTTTCAGTAAATCAACTACATGAACTATAAATGTTTGCAAAACTGTTGGAGCTTTTCCCTGACAGCCTCCCCATATAAAAAAACAAACAAAAAAAGTTATGACCCAATCAGACTCTCTGTAAACAAATGGAAATTAATTTATTTCTTAAATAAGCTCCACAAGACAAATAATCCACCCATTCAGCACTGCAACGTGGTTTTTAACCCATAAAAATAAAAGAAAGAAACCCATGTACTAATGAATTATGGCCAAGTGTGAACAGACATTCTTTCTCTTCTCTACTGTTCTCCTGTTCAGTAGTGCACTGCAAATGTCTGATTGGTCCTCACATTCTTAGATCTGATCTATTATTTAACCCTGGACCTAAAATACTATAAACACTAAACAGTTGATCACACCTTCCCTACAAAATTCACCCTCTGGTCTCCATATACTCCACACTAACTGACAAGTATTTATAGCAAACCTCCAGAATTCCATGTCTGCATGGCCTACTACAATGCAGACATACTTGTAGCCACTAAAACCCAGCTGCTCAAGAAAAATAAAAAAAAAAAAAATAGAAATATTACCACCAGAATAGAACATTACTGGATTAGATAAAACTAATAAAACAGGGGATGGCACATTTCTACAAAAATAATTTTAATCTTTCTCCTTTTCTACATCAAGTACCAGCATTCTCCAACTCTGAAATAATAATAACCCTACTCAAAATACATACTCTCAAAATAGCAATAATAGGAACTTGTAGAATATTGCTGAATCACCAACTCAACTAAAATCAGACACACAGTCCTTTTAACTCTGTAGAAAACTGGCTATTTGAAAACCAACTTAACCTTAATCCAACGAAAACCAAATTACTACTCTTTCTCCCTAAAAACCGTAACCACATAAAAGGTCTTCCTTCTCCATACTGTCACAAAATAATACTCAAATACAGGGACACCAGTACAAAACTCTTAGGTTGTACTATTGGATGATAGACCAACCTTTGATTTGCACGTCAATAATTGTATCCGAAAAACACATCTCAAGCTAGGTCTCCTCTACAGAAAGAAAAAATCTTACCGAAACAGCAAAACTAACCCTTTCAAATGCCTACCTCTTACCCACTTTACTTTATAGCTCCCAAATTCTCACCAGCCTCAACACTGGACTACTAAACAAGTTAGAAACAACTTATAACATGATTGCCAGATTTGCAGCCTAAAATTCTTACAAGTCCCATCACTGTCTCTCGCTAAAAGAACTAAATTGGCTAGAATTACCTAACCTGCTTCAGTATAATCAGTTTGAGATTATTCATTCCATTCTCTACAAACCTTCTTTCTGTCCAACCATATCTCATTACCAACCTACTAGATTACTCCGCAGTTCTGAACAAGGCCTACTAAAAATCTACAAACCAAGGACCAAAATGAGTCTAGAGCTTTAACCCTGCCAAGGCCTGGAATATCTTATCACTAGATAGAAGATCCCTTGAACATCCCAATCAATTCAAAACCGCTACAAAAAATACCTTCATGAAAAATGGACTTGCCAATGTAATTTTTCCCCGTGAACACTCCCCTATAACCTTCTACTTCTCTTCTCTCTTCCTTCCCTTCAATAAACAAACCTACTACTTTACCTTCTCCTCTTGGTACATCACTGTACAAATAGAACTAGTAAAATATTTCAGCTATGTAACTATTGCACTATTATGTATATAATATGTAATTATGAATGTATCCCTCTGATGAATGTATTTCTATGTATTTCACTTGCCACAGTTTAATGTATGACACTAACACAATAATGTGTGGTACTGATGAATGTAATGTGTGGCACTGTAATGCAGTAATCTGTGGTACTGATGAATGTATTTCTATATGTATTCAATATGTAAAATTTCTATTTTCTGTTGGAGCTTTTCTCCTTGGACCTCTGCTGAAAATTGGCATTTGTAGCCCAGTCGGACAAACAACAAATATAAAATAAATAATAAATAAATTTCCTGTGAAACCTTGTTATTAGGCAGTCTTCATATAGATTGCATTTGGCAGACCATCTAATCTTGCAGCCCAAACATACACCTTTATAAATTCACCCAATTCATTACTTCAACTAGGTATAACAAAACTATAGTAAGACAGTCCACTCAATGGGATTCTAACTTCCTTTCTTGACTAAATAATCAGCTGTGGCACTCTACCCAAACCAGAGAGATCATTTCCCAGTCTATGTAGTCAGACACTAACAAAAGCCCCCAAAACACAGCATTTCAGCCAAGTAAAGCAATTAAGTGCAATATTTTTTATCAAGCAAGTTTACTAATACACCAAGACTATAAAATGGAAATCACTTAGGACCTTACCTTTAGATGAAGCTGGGCTATGCCTGCAAATGGTCTAGTGTGATCAGTGTACTACCCCAATAAACTAAATAAAGGAAAAAAATAAATAAAGCTAGGAGTTCAACAAATTCAAACAGCTACTCTTAAAACAAGGAGAATATAATCAAACTCTGTTCCATGGCTATCCATAGAAACTGCATAAAATGAAGCAGAAAGCATGGAGCAACACAAACCATTTCAATTCCACCCAAATCAAACCATGCTTTCAAACGCTTCTCTCTTCAACCTATCCCCAGAGCAGCTGTAAAAAAAATGTCAAAAAGCTGAGATCCACCACTACTGCCCCAGATAACCTAACAAGTGGACATCTTAAAATAGCAACAGCTACCATCTCCTAACCTATCTCAACAACATTCATTACAATAGAGAGACAGAGAGATTATACCCCTGCATAAAGGAGGCAACTCCACAAACCACTAGAATTTTAGGGCAATAGCTATATAATCCCCTTTATCCAAGATACTAGAGAAATGCAAAGATGCTCAACTACTTAATAAAAAAATCCGCTCCTCTCTCACTCAGTATGGCTTTCAATCCCATCATAGTACTGCTACTGCCAAGTTTCATCTCTACAGTCAACTCACTAAAAAAAATGAAAGCAACATGGTATCCACATGTTTTGAATTTTGATGCGTCACATAAAAAACACACCCACCCACAAGCCAACCAAACTTTCTAGCCCCTCTCTACAGTGGTTCTGTAGCAACTTTTTAAAACAGAGCTCAGTTAAATGGCAAAATGGCTTCTCCACTTCACCCACTATTTGTGTCCCTAAAGAATAATATTAGGCCTTCTACATTTCAACCTTTTCATTAATGAACTCCACATCACCAAGCATATGCCACAGTAGTACAATATGCTGACAATTCTAGTCTAATTTGCTCAGCAGAAACCCTTACTAAGCACAAGAACCCACACAATCTTCCTTCTAGTCTGAGGAAGCATGGCTAAACAATTCTACCAATGACTATCTCATGTAATAAGAAAAACACATCAAAACTCAACTTGCTATATAGGGTTAAAACTTGTGTCAAATACTATTAGAAAATTAATAGCAACTGCCTACCTATGACTATATATATCCCTCTATGCAGCCCACCCCCCCATACTGGTCAAGCTTCAATGCTCAATACTAGCTAAACTTGAACAATGTTATGCTAAAGATGCCAAATTGGCGAGTAATCATCACTATAGAACACCCTATTGTCTAACACTCGAGGAACGTAATTGGTTAGAACTGCCAAATTAGCGAGTAATCATCACAATAGAACACCCTATTGTCTAACACTCGAGGAACGTAACTGGTTAGAAGTGCCACATTACCTACTACTATCCAAACAGACTATTGTAAATAAGCTCATATACAACCCCCCCCAAAAAACACACCACCAGGGCTTCCGGAACTCCACACAATTTTATTACATCAAACGTTAAAGTGCTTTCATCAAAGCAAAGTTGACTTAATTCTCTTTTCGCCCTGGTGGTGCGTTTTTTGGGGGGGGTTATTAGTTATCTTTTCGCAGCATTGCACCACTTTTGTTTTACTAAACTCATATACAAGCCAGAAGATTGCCCTACTCTAAATCAACATTGTTCAGCTCTACTCCCCTCAAAGACATCTACAATTCATGGACAAATCAGTTCTAAGTTTTTTTTATTGTGAGTTTTGGAGACTATTTATTCTACCAAAGGTTAACAAAGAAGTGAACCTTACTCCAGTAACAAAGAAAACCATCCAAAATGTAAATTCATTTAAAATAGGACCATCTAACAACTAAATGGCTTTGTTCTTGTATTGTTCCAGATTAGTTCTACCTTTGATAACCTTCATGGACAACAATTAGCTTTATACCTTTCCTGTAACTTTCACTCTACTGAATAATGATCAGTGCCATACCTTCCCGACACTAAAGCCCACATGTTAAATCTTCTGCAGATTTTCGCCCTCCTGTAGTATTCTTTTCTTCTGAATTTCTCCCTCATGATTTTCTAAACCGTGTGATGATATGGGCAACTGCCAATATAGGCAGCTGGAGTTTTGTAAACAATTATATGTCCATTGAATATCAAACTGATTTATACAGAATGCTTGTGTTACGAATGTATTAGAACTGTATGTCGTTTGTACTGTGAAGGCTGCCAGCCCAGCTAGTTAGAATTTTTGTAAATAATTCTATGTCATTTGTGAATAGTAATACGATCCATAGGCTTGTCTTACAAATGTAAGAGAACTAAATGTATTATTATTTATTTATTATTGTTTGTTAACCAGGTTAGTCCAGTTGGGCTTGTGGCCCATTTTCAGTGGAGACCCGAGGAGAAAAGCTCCGGTACATATTATAAAATACAGAGATTTGCAACATCAGATAAATTTATAAAGTACAGAATATATGTTTTGTGTGTGTATTAAACTGCTGGTGCAGAAATGTGTGTTAAACTGTATGTTATGTGCGGAGCTTCAAGAATGTAACCACAGTGTACCTTACTGGAAAAGAACAGAGTTAACTTGCAAACTCTAAGAAAACAAGTGAATTGTTTACCATGGTGGTTATCTCAGCTAGGAGACAGAATGCAGCTAGAAATTCTTTCTAATGTCTGAAAACAGAAATAATTACAGGTTTTAACTTTTACGACTTCCAGTTCCAGGCAAACTTCTGAAAAATAAGTATTTTTGACACAGAGGTGATAAAAAATGATGTAACCCGAGATAACCCAGCAAAAATGGGTGGATTTTGTATTTGTCTTTGGATCTGACAACATCCTCTCATCAGCACTTGTCTGCAAGTCATTTAGGGCATAGTATCTCTCTTAGAGATAGATAGGAACTTTCTGTATTTATGTGAGACTGTCCTGCAATGTTTTAAAAATAGTTCATGTGATTCTGAACTCTTGTCACCGAATTGAATTATTGAATATTGTCTTGTGCTTTCATTATTATTATTATTAAATATATTTAAACCTTTTAATTGTGGCTGGTAAGCTCTTAGGAGTACTTGCATATATTTGGTGACACTGTACTGGCCACTCAAACAGCCTTAAAAGTCTTGGACACACTTGCCATTTGGATAATAGTAACATTACACAGCAGAATTGATCACCCTTTGAGAAAGGCCTTGTGGTTGCTGACAGCTGGTATGTCTGGGCAGAAAGCGGGGGGCATAGCTAGTGAGCCTGTGCCAGCATTCCCCAGGAATGCATGTGTATTTGTATATAAATCAAGTCTCAAAGAGCGTGTGTGTGTGTCAGCTACTTGGGCAGGGACACGAAGCACTGATCGGCTGAGATCTTAACCCTATAGCTGTGCCAGTGGGGAGTATTACTGGGGATCTCAATAAAGAGAGAGAAACCAGCCCCAGACTGACTGATCTCTGTGTGCTCTTAAGGGAAATTGTACTTCACTGTGTATGTACTTGTCATCTTCCCAATGTGCATGTCCCTCACTGGTGCTAGTGGTGAGGATTGAGTTGCTTGTATTAAAACCCTTGCTGAAATGAAGAGAAATGTACATGTATTTTTGTAGCTGAATTAAATGTATATGTTTTAATAAAGGATACTGGCAGAGCAGAGGTTAACTTTAAGAAAAATAAGGGAAATGCAAATGAGTTGTTAAGTCATTAAAAGGCACCCCACAGTGCTGAACATGGCCGGAGTCACTACGTCTGGTGAAGAGCCTTTGTCCATTAGCTCAGTGAAAAGAGGGGAGCCCCAGGCACTGCCATGAACATTTGAATGTGTACTGTGGCTGTCTGTGCTAACTTCCTGTCTCGGCTCCAAAGGGGAATAGTGGGAACCTAGACTCAGGTGACCAGATGAAGCCATTCTGCAAGTCATCTTGGATATTATATTTTACATGGAGAAATATATGCGTATGGAGTATTCTGTTTGTGAAGCCTGACAAGAAAGACCCTGACCCACAGCATCTTGCCTTGCGATAGTAAGTGACAACTTGGGAACAGTAAAATTCTCTTAGATTCAGTCGGGAATATAGTGAAGTTTAGTTTAGATACTGTGTTTCTTTATTTGTCTGAATCTGTGTGCATCAGTGTTCTTTTTAATATTTCCTGTGATTTGAACTCTGTGGTTTACTGGGAATATATATTTAGTATTTATTAAATATATTTAAAACTTTTATTCTGACTGGTTCTTGTAGAAGGTATCTAACCTTTGAGAGTACTTATATTTATTTTGTGACGCTGTGTGGGCTACTCCAGAAGGCCCAACCATCTTGGTGAACTACTACCATTTGTATTAATATTATTATTCTACAGTATAATTGGATACCCTTTGTTAAGGGTCTTAAAGTAGCCAATTGTGAAGTGTCTGTTAGCAGTGATAACTATCTCGTACTCTGTGCAAAAGGGGGTACAGCAGGTACATCTGTGCCAGCTTTTCCCAGGTGTATGTATGAAAATTAAATCTGTGTCAGCTAATTGGGGCAGGGACACGAAGCACTGCGTTCACAGAGAGGGTGCTGGAGGACTTGGCTTAGACACTCGGCTGAGGACCTAACCTTACAGCTGTACCAGAGGGGAATCTCATTGGGGATCTGGAGACAGACAGACATCCAGACCCCAGATTGAGTGTGTGTTCCCTGTGTGCTCTTAAGGGAAACTGTACTTGATGCAGAGAGGTCTGCATCTGGAAATACTGAGTATCCACTTGTATTCCAAGTGCACGTCCCTCTTCAGTGTCAGTGGTGAGGATTCAGGCTCCTTGATTAGTGGCCCAGCTTGGGGATGAAACATACTGTTGCCATCACATATCCATAGCAGTAGTGGGCATCACAAACCTATCCTGACTTTTATGTTTGAAATTCTAGCTTTTGCCAAGTGTTGAAATCCTAGTTTTTGCCAAGTGTTGAAAGGTTACTTTGTACCACTGAAACAAATGTGTATCTGTTTTTACTATTATTCTTCCTACCTGCAAGTAACAAATATAAATATTGTATTATTTTTTTTCTCTTTGCAAGCTGTAACTCCTCAGACTTGAAGACTATTTATACTTTGCTTTTTCTTTCTCTCTTGAATTGTGTTAAAATACAATGAGAGTAAAGATGAGAGCAAATGTATACAACTGTGTTAAAAGATATAACTGTATGTCGATGCTGTAATTGTCATGAGCTGTAAAAACACAACTGAAATTTACTTTTAGTATTGCAGACAAACTGAATGCATGTTAGAACTCAATGTATGTCAATATCTGGAGGTTCTCTGAGCCTCAACTGAATTTTTTTTGCTAAACAACATGGTGTGACCTTCCAAGTACACAAAGGCAAAATAAAAATGATATGAAATAAACTTGTTCTGACCTACTCTTTTTGAGAGACTCAAAAATATATATATATATATATATATATATATATATATATATATATATATAAAGGACTCACATTAATTCATTACACTAAACCACCTGAAGCCTGTTGACTCTCATCATACCACTTCAACAAACAGTACTTCATAGGACCATAGGAGATTACTAAGCTAATGGCCCTGGGGCTCTTACGAGCCTAGCCCAGAATTTATCCCAAAATAAGAAACCTCAATCAGCAGCTGTCACCCTTGTCAGTGAGGGACACAGGTGGAACTCCTGGGACAAATCTGCGGTTTCCCATCCACTCAAGGTTGCGCTTGAAGAAGGTCAGTGATGTACTTTGACATGTATGGGGAGTCTATTCGAGAGACGGGGTAGCCTCTGGGAGACAAACCCGTCTCTCTAACAGGTTTTGTTAATACCACATATTATATTAGATTTAGGCCTTTCGATCTGGTAATGCGCAAGGAGTTAGACTTATGGATATGGAGCATCTCTAGTAGAGCAAGGTCTGAGATTGCCTTGTAGGCAAGACACAGATCACCTCTTGAGCACTCTGTACAATACCAAGTACAGCAATAGTGATTTTGAGTCTGTCCACATAGGACAGGTGTTGGGAGGACACGGATTCTCTTTGTGAAGTATTTCTGTGTCCTTTCCAGTTAGTGCAGGAGTGAAAAGGTAAATACCAAATGGGGCGTTGTACTCAATTATTGGCCTAATGAGGCAGGAGTGCAGAGAGGTAATAACCTCTTTTTTTTCCTGGATGCAATCCCTTTATTTATGTGATGAACCAAGTAAAAGACTTTTCTGACCACTGCTGCTACATGATGGTCGAATGCAAGCCAAGTAAAAGACTTTTCTGACCACTGCTGCTACATGATGGTCGAATGCAAGATTGTTGTCAACCTGTGTACACGTCTCTCACTACAGGTTGTGTGCTTAGGGGGTTGCCTTTGATGTGGTAATCAGTTGGGGCCATGTTTTTGCCAAATGGTATAATACATTTTTCTACACATAACTTAAGGCCATGACTTTGGCACCAGTCATTTGTTGCCGAGACCCTCTTGTAGTATGCTAACAATTTGGGGAATCAATGACAGCTCCCAACTTAGTCGTCCGCAAACCTAGTCAGTCATAGGCCTTTTGTCTTTGCCTGGACCTCTTGAGATGTGGATGCCGGGTTACAGGACAGATCCCTGGGGAACACCACTAGTGACAGGTTTGCTGTCGGAGGTGGAGGCACCTATTTTGACCTTGTGGGGTCCTATCGGTGAGCCAGCTGGCGACGCACCTGATGAGAGGGATTTTCGCCAAGTTGCATTAAATTTTCAATTATGCCAGAGTGGGGGATTGTGTCAAAGGCTTTAGCCAAGTCAAGGTGAGCTGTATGTACTGACTTTCCCACATCCAGTGTCTTGGTGACAGTCAAGTCAACCACGTTCAACAGGCAAGATCTGCCTTGACAAATCCAGACTGGGTGGGGTAAAGTGCTTGGAGGTTGCCTATGTCCTTGTTTAGGAGGTCCATAATAATAACCTCTGTGGCCTTACAGATCAGGCATGTCAAGCTAATAGTTTCCAGGATCAGTAGCGGCACCACCTTTGTGCAAAGGGATGACAATGGCAGTTATCCACTCTGCTAGAATCACACCTGTACTTAGGCTATGGTTGAATAGGGTGCTCAATGGCAAGGCTACTTCTTGCTGCCATGGAAGCTGTGCTCTTTGCCTTGGATAGGGCCTTTAACGATCCAAGGAGATGTGAGGTGCAGGACAAGTATCAGTGATGTCGAGTTGGCCTTTGGGGGGGGGGTGTCTGCTAGCAGGTTGGCTAATTCAACAGGATCAGTGTAAGTGGCAACGTTAAGAACCAATTCTGAACAAACCCGGGCTTTGCCATGAACGTTCCTGACATAACTGAAAAAGGCTTTGTGGTTAGCCTTTGTCTCGGATGCTAGTTTCGATTCATAAATGGCTTTGGAGGTTTTCACTAATGATCTAATTTGCTTGTTGAGGCTAAGGAGGGAGTTTTTCTAATTGGGAATTTGTGCCTTTTTACCCCTGGATAACAGTTTCTTCCCACCAGATAGGTTTGCGTTTCCTTAAGGAGCAGGTTTTAGTTCTTTTTAGTTCTGTTGGGTATGGCCGAGTCCATGCAGTTGTACAGATGCTTGCATACTGTTCAGCATATTTGTCTGCATCCTCTGAGGGGTGCAGTGGTATGAAGCTACTGATACCCTCTCTCTCAGAAGGCTGTAGTCAGCTTTTGAGAAGTTTTTTAGCCTGCTTATGGCTGGGGTGGGGGGGGATGGACAGGATAGGCACTTTGAGACAGACCGATAGTCTGATCTCACCAGGGAAGAACTTATTATGGGGGTGGTACAGCAGTAGCCTATGTTGGTGAGAACCAAGTCTAGAATGTTCTCTCCTCTTGTAGGGGATGAGACAAGCTGGTTTAGTGTGCTAGAATTGATGAAGTCAAGGAATTGTTGGGTGGGTGCAGTTAGGAAAGAATAGTTCACCCTGTCCATTATGGGGGAGTTTAAGTCACCAAAGATTGTGGTGTTGGGGGGTACCTTGATGAAGTCAAGTAGGTCCAGGCAGAAGAAGTGGGTGTCCTGAGTTATGGAGGTGGGGGTCTATAGCTGGCTGTAACTTGGATGGGTGTCTTCCCAGTGGTCAGTTGCATGTGGAGTAGTTCTAGCTCATCATGCTGGCAAACTAGTCTGGAGGTGTCCTTGTCTTTAATGAAAACAAAAACTCCACTACCCTTAGTCTGCTCAATCTCATTTTGGGGTCAGAATGTATGGAATGAGGTATAGCCTGGTAAGGCAGGGGTGCTCTCTGCAGCCTTGAACCAAGTTTCTGTGACTTAACAGATGCCAGCATCTTCCAGTGCAAGGACAGCCTCCAGTGAGTGCAGTTTCAGGTTAAAGCACCTAGCGTTAAGCAGCATGACCTTCAATTTGCTTTTTGACAGATCTTTTATAGGCACAATGGGGGAAAAAAAAAAAGAGCCTCAACAAGAATCCTGAATCCCAGTGGTGACAAGTGGAGGCCATCTCTGGCAAAGCATTGAGGCCTGTCAACCATGCCATCCCAGGCAAACAGATACCTGATCCCTTTGGAATGATACCAGAAACTAAGCGAATTGTTGAAGTCTATTTTTTGGTGGTAATGTGGTATTCTTGGCGAAGGTAGGATGCTGCTTAGGGCTGGGGTCATACCTGCCTGGGACACATACTCAGAGCTCAGTCATGTCTCTCTTCATATAACTCCAGGGAGGTACTTCAAGTCATTCACACCAACATGAACAATGACAGAGTCATACTTGTACCTGTTGTGGAAAAAAGTGCACGAGTGAGGTGGCGGATTCTGGCACCTGAGACAACTGACTGATCTTCTTGTAGACCCTGGTGAGGGGAACATCAGTGCGTCTCAAGTGAGTCGTCAGTGACTAGAATATTTGGTTTATTGTTGTGCCTTATGGGCTGTGCGAGTTTATTATTATGCCTTATGGGCTTTGTTTGTGAGACACTGGTGTGTTGTCTGCTGCCTATGATGCATTTGGTGTTGTGTGGAATGTTTCCGAGTGTGTTTTGGAGATCTCTGCTATTTAGGCAAGTTTTTAATGAGGACCTCTGCATAGGTGGGTGTGTGTTGTGCTTGGCTATGTGATGTGGGTGGTGTGGTGTCAAGTGGTTTGTCAGGAGTACTGATTGTGGCACGAAAGAGCATGGATTCCAGGTTATTGATAGATGCATTTCTCGCAAGTAGAAGAGGGCTGTCAGTGAACATGAGGCAGTTGCTACACTGTCTCAGTATGCCCATGTAAACCAGGCTGGCAGGATAAACTGATGGGGATTGTCTAACCATACTGTTCTGAAACTTGGATGGACTTGTGGAGAAAGGGTTTTGATAAGAGTTTGTCCACAATAGTATAGACCACAAAAACCTTCTTAAATGTAAAATAACTGGCCTGAAGCCCAAGTGCTAAAACTAAAACTAAGAGGGTTAGAATAACAGACAAATACTAAGAAGGCTACTTAGAAGCAGTAATAGAACAGAATAATAGCACTTACACTTAAGAGCAAGCAAAGCAAAATAAGGTAATAAAGTAGGAAGAACACAATTACTTTAAAAGCAGCTGAATGAAGTGTAATTTTTTAAGTGAAGAGAGAAGAAACAGGCGATAAATCAAGATTACGAAACTAAGGGGGTTGGTCTTCCCAAAAGCTCTCTCTGTACACAGTAGAATGAGCTGATGAGAAGGGACTGGGAGGTGTGTCCAAAATAAAATTTACAGCAGGGGTGGGCAATTCCAAAGCCACCACGTTTAAGAAAAGAACACCTGGAGGGTGGGGAAAAAATGCAGACACAGTGACCAGCAATATCAAGCAAATAAAAAATAAATGCAGCACAGTTTTGTTAACTACCACTGAAACAGATTAAGTGCAAAAAGTATACTTATAGAAGCTTTCTGCATCCAGATGGCTTTTGGATCAGTCACAGCCAGGCCACAAGGAGCAGCTAAGATACTGAACATGTTCCATAACTAATCTTAGACAGTTTCTTACACCATTCTACTCATCATTTTCTTACAGTTATAATCCCATTTCACTTTTGTAAACTTCTTCCATTGACAGCAAAGCCATAAAGTTGTGTACAGCTGCAGCAGAAACTACATAATTTTGAATAAGATACAAAAAGTTATTACAACTACGATAAAAAATAATTCTCAACTATGTGTGAACTGGTTTATTGTCCGTAACCAATGTAAAATTTGAATTTTATTGCAACTCATTTTGCCCTGTGGACTAGGGCTGCACCTGAAAAGGATCCAAGGTCCAATGCGGTTACCCAGTCAATATATGTAAAAATTAAATTTGAATCAGGGCGCCAAAGCAGTACTTAAAAGATCAATAGACTTCCATTATAATTAAAATTTTCAGATGCAGACAGCAGTTTTTGTGAAACTACATCCTCCTATCAAGATAGAGCTCTTTTGAGGGAGGCATCTAGGCTAACAGAGATGGAAGATTATAGCAACTTCACCAAAATCATAAAAATAAGTCTGCCCTGCATACTGAAAAATAATTTATAATTTAATGCAGTTAAAAATATATGTGAATGGTTTGAAGGATTAACAGTCAGGCTGCCTCATCAGGGGAGATCAAATCAGATAAATCATGGACAAAGTCAACATGATTTACATTGCCCAGCATGCTAACAATATGAATTTTTTCCATATAACCAAAGCTGGCCCTGGAGTTCCTTCATCTCTTTAGTGTTCATTACCTATATGACATGGTAATTACAAAAAAATACTACACACGTTTAGCTTCTCAACAAAACACTCAAGATAAGCTGATCTGACTGGGACCGCCCTTTAATCAGTGGGACCCCAGTGATTTCAGGTTTTATCAGTGGCTAAAACTGGTTATGTTGGAAACCAAAACAGTTCTTACAATACAGTGATGTTACAAAAGATTACTCTTATGTAATGCGACAGACGACTTAGATAGCTGGATGCATGGCAAGAAGACAACGTAGCTAAGGCAATGTGTTTTTTTTTGGCGAGGGGGGGGCAAACCAGAATCTCTAAACATAACATGTTTGGGATGAACTGATCTAACAACAACCACAAAAATAAATTCAGTTTAAAAACATAATTTTGTCACTTTTATAATGGTCACCTTTTCAAATGCCTACGGTGGAAAATTTTTACTTGAACATGACTTTATAAGGCAAGATATACATGAATCCTGTGCACAGGATTGTATTTCACTTTATTATTAAAGTAAAGATTCAGTGCTGCTATCTTTGGCAGCAGACTTGCACAGTCTCCAGGATTAGTTTCTTTGTCTTGCACCCACCGAGTGCTGCAATATTCTATGGCTCCCTACAAACCTTTACTGGAGAAGACAGGGAAAAAAAAAAAAAAAAAAACGAAGGACTTCATGAATGCTGTCATTTTTCTCCACCGTTTCATTTTGCTCCATAGCATGCTAAGGCGTTTCAAATAAGGTTCAAAAGCAGATCAGAGACCATTAAGGAGCCTATCCCAAATTTCTGGTACTATTAACGTGAAACATTGACAAAATAACAGAATGTGAATTATATATATATACATATATATATATATATATATATATATATATATATATATATAATTCTGAAATAAATAAAATAATGGCAATAATTAGGATTATAGAGTGTAATTAACCAGCTTTTCTCTAAAAGTCACCAATTTTAGGAGGGATTAAGAGGGACAGAGCTAATACTGGAGTCAAAATTAGGGACAGATGAGAGGTATGCAAAACAGCAGTCAAAAGAAGGTTGAGTGAGTCAAACCTCGTACCACAGGAAGTAGCTTTACAGCTCGTAACCTTAATCCTCTGCACTAAACTGCCAGACTCATCATCTTCTTTCGGCTGTTCCCATTAGGGGTCGCCACAGCAGATCATCTGTTTCCATTTCTTCCTGTCCTCTGCATCTTGCTCTGTCACACCAATCACCAGCACGTCCTCGCTCACCACATCCATAAACCTTATCTTAGGCCTTCCTCTTTTCATGTTACCTTCATCCTTAGCATCTTTTTCCCAATATACTCAGCATCCCTCCTCAGCACATGTCCAAACCAACGTAATCTTGCCTCTCTGGCTTTGTCTCCAAACCTTCCAACCTGGGCTGACCCTCTAATATACTTATTCCTAATCCTGTCCAGCATCGTCACACCCAGTACAAATCTTAACATCTTTAACTCTGCCACATCTAGCTCTAACTCCTGCCTTTTTGTCAATGCCACTGTCTCCAACCCATATAACATAGCTGGTCTCACTACCCTCTTGTAGACCTTCCCTTTCACTATTACTGGTACTCATCTGTCACAAATTACTCCTGACAGTCTTCTCCACCCACTCCATCCTGCCTGTACTCTCTTCTTCACCTCTCTTCCACACTCCCTATTACTATGAACTATTGATCCCAAGTATTTAAACTCATTCACCTTCGCCACTTCTACTCCTTGCATCCTCACCATTCCTAGGTTCATAGATTAGTACTAGGCTAACTGCCCTTGTGGGTCATTTAAAGCCTAGCCAATTACCCCATGTGAGAATCAAACCTTGGACCTTATGTTTGTAAGGCAAATACCTTAACCATTATGCCAAACTCCCACCCTCTATCCTCCCTCTCATTCACACACATATGAAGGTCAGCAGGACTAAGACAGAATATTCCTCTTCTCTCTAGAGCACATCTCCATCTCTCCAGGGTTTCCTCCACCTGTTCCCTACTCTCACTACAGATCACGTCATCTGCAAACATCACAGTCCACAGGGACTCCTATCTGATCTAGTCTGTCAACCTGTCCATCACCACTGCAAATAAGAAAGGGCTCAGAGCTGATCCTTGATGTAATCCCACCTCCACCTTAAACGCATCCGTCACTCTCACCGCAGACCTCACCGCTGTCACACTACCCTCGTACATATCCTGTACCACTCCTACATACTTCTCGGACAATCCCGACTTCCTCATACAATACCACAACTCCTCTCTAGGCACCCTGTCATATGCTTTCTCTAAGTCTGCAAAAATACAATGCAACCCCTTCTGACCTTCTCTGTACTTCATCAACACTCAGAGCAAACATCGCATCTGTAGTGCTCTTTCCCGGCATGAAACCATACTGCTGATCACTAATCATTACGTCCCTTCTTAACCTAGCTTCCACTACTCTTTCCCATAACTTCATGCTGTGACTGATCAATTTAATCCCTGTGTAGTTACTACAGCTCTGCACATCACCCTTATTCTTAAATATCAGTACCAAAACACTTTCTCCATTCCTCAGGCATCCTCTCACTTTCCAAGATTTCATTAAACAAGCTGGTTAGAAACTCCACTGCCGTTTCACCTAAACACCTCCATGCTTCCACGGATGTCATCTGGACCAACAGCCTTTCCATTCTTCATCCTCTTCATAGCTATCCTTACTTCCTTCCTTGCTAACCCATTGCACTTCATGATTCACTATCCCCACATCATTCAACCTTCTCTCCCTCTCATTCTCTTCATTCATCAACCCCTTAAAGTACTCTTCCATCTGCTCAACACACACTCCTCGCTCGTGAGTATGCTTCCCTCATTATCCTTCATCACCTTTACTTGCTGCACATCTTTCTTAGCTCGGTCCCTCTGTCTAGCCAATCGATTCAGGTTCTTTTCTCCCTCCTTGTGTCCAGCCTTTCATACAACTCTTCATATACCTTATCCTTCACCACCTCTCTCTTTGCCATGCACCTCAACTCCTTATACGCCTGTCTACTTTCTTCATCTCTCTGACAATCCCACTTCTTTGCCAACCTCTTTCTCTGTATACACTCATGTACTTCCTCATTCCACCACCATGTCTCCTCGTCGTCCTTCCTCTGTCCAGGTGTCATACCAAGCACCTTTCTAGCAGTCTCCCTTACTAGCTCTGCTGTAGTTACCCAGATATTTGTTAATTCTTCACTGCCACCCAGTGCCTGTCTTAACTCTTTCCTGAACTCCATCTCACAATTACCCTTTTTCAATTTCCACCATTTGATCCTTGGTGCTGCCCTTACACTCCTCCTCCTCTTCTTGATCACCAATGTCATCCTACAAACCAACATCCTATGCTGCCTAACTACACTTTCCCCGGTCACCACTTTACAGTCTCCAATCTCCTTCAAACTGGCCCTCCTACAGAAGATATAATCCACCTGTGTGCATCTTTCTCCACTCTTGCTTGTCACCCTATGCTCCTCCCTCTTGTTAAAATATGTATTCACCACAGCCATGTCCATCCTTTTCGCAAAATCCACTACCATCTGACCTTCTGCATTCCTTTGCTAAACACCATACCTGCCCATCACATCCTCATCCCCTCTGTTCCCTTCACCAACATGCCCATTGAAATATACTCCAATTACCACTCTCTTACCCTTGGGTACAGTCATCACCACTTCATCCAACTCACTCCAAAATTTTTCTCTCTCATACATCGCACACCCAGCTTGTGGAACATATGCACTAACAACATTCATCATTACACCATCAATTTCCAGCTTCATAAACATCACTATCAGGCACTCTTCACCTCCAAAACACTCTTAGCATACTGTTCCTTCAGGATAATGCCTACGCCATTTCTCCTCCCATCCACACCATGATAAAACAATTTGAACCCACCTCCGATACACCTAGCCTTACTCCCCTTCCATCTGGTCTTTTGCACACACAATATAACAACCTTCCTTCTGTCCATATCGGCTAGCTCTCTCCCTATACCAGTCATACTGCCAACATTCAAAGTTCCGACCCTCACTACCACAGTCCTAGCCTTTCTCCTCTCTTGCTGTCTTCGGCCATGCCTTCCCCCTCTTCTCCTCCTTCGGCCAACAGTAGCCCAATTTCTGCCAGACTACCAAGGAGTAATCAGAAATGTACATTATAACATATTTTTTGCTTGTTCAAAATCTCAGAAAAGTGTGCCTTTTTAACCGTACAAAGCAACTAATTGCAGTATTGCTTTTATCAACATTTGTTAAATAAAAATTCAAATTTATATAATACTTTATGTAAAAATGCTTCAATGAAACGTACAAAACATAACACAAAACTAAATAAATTGGTACTTCTTTGCTCTTTGGCTTAGAAACTCTAGATTATTGGCTTTTTAAGTTTACAAAACATCTCAGTCGGGCACCAACAGCAGAAATTCAGTGAAAAGCGGACCACAGGGACTCTAAAGCGGACTATCGGGAGATTTTGGAGGCAAGCCCCCCCAAGACCAGTCATAGCTCTCACTCTCAACCTTCCATCTCCAAAATGATGAACATTAGCCCTCACAATGTGGAACAAACAGGCAAAATGTGGAACACATACTAATGGCTTACTAACAACTTCAACTATGATAACTAAAATATGCTGGTTTTACTTATAAATAATATCTTTTAATGAATTAATATGATTCATTTCTATTTACCAGGGATTTCGCGTTAAAAAAATACCCAACAACGAATACGTGACAGACCCTTTCCATGTGGAACTTCGAGGAACATGAACTTTTTAAGACCCCAAATGAGGTATCTTCCACGTAATGAGGGGGCACTTGAGATGTATGCGTCCAGTCACACCGGACAGAAATTAATTCAGAAACTGGCTAAAGTAATATGCATTACTTACGTTGAATGAAAAAGTGTGCCGTCTTTTTCTAAGAAACCGTCATAATGCACCAACAACATATCACCATACTTAGTTTTTCTATGGCAAATAAAAGGTTTGTGCAAAACTTCAATTTTGATTTCTGGCTCCGGGATCAAGGCTCCAGACGACCAGCTCAACAAAGCGTATAATAGCACACTCAAAAACACTATTGTCATTTCTAGTCGATTCCTACAACCTCTTTAAAGACACAGTCAATTCAGACTTTACTTTGCAGATCAAGTCGCTCGCTTACAACTTGACAGAAGACGTGGCAGAAATTTTTTTTTTTTTTTTTGCCAAGATGTACTTTAGCTAGCCAGATGAATAAACTAGAGTCTAACTGCTGATTGGTATACAACTGGGGCAGCCTTTAACTTTTCTAAGAAACGATTGGTTGTCTGAAATGTCAGTTACCCTTCACAGTGTTTAGTGCACGCCCCTAATTAAGGAAGTTGTAGCCAGCATGCCAAAAGCAACTTTGTCACCGGAGATATCCGTGGAGTATGAGAGGCACTGGAATGTAACGCCCTTCCAGAAACCATACCGATTGGTGCGTTGTGACAGACTGTTGTCTTCTGAATGGATCTTTTACCTGTTGATCAATTGTGTCTTTTTTATTTTATCTCGAGGGAGGGTTGTTTAGTGTATGATTCGTTATTCAGGACGAGTTTGGATATGCATTTGGACTTTTAAGTTCGCTACCCAATAATCTAAAGTCTACAGGCTGTGGAGTGGGCGGCTAGTTTGGACGAATTGAGGAATCCGGTGGGCGTGCTCACAGATGTAGTGTTTCCTGATCGCTCTGTTATTTTTTTAAGTTTAGATATGGAAGGGATACTGTACAAATGGACAAATTATTTAAATGGTTCGTATATTTTGTGTGGATTTTTAAGAAATGTTTGTTCAACGTAAACGTGAAATGACGGTTGTTGTTTTTTTTTCTCTGCTCTAAACTGGAAACGTTAGAGGCTTTGGTTTGGAGATTCTGTACATTACTGTAACAGTAAGTAGGGACATGATATCCCTGGCTTGTTTGAGGGTAGTAAAATTATATACTACCCTAAGTAGTAAGGTTTTGTATTCTTAGCTTAAAAATAGATTGGGTTTTGTGACTCGAGATATGAGCGATTGTTCAGTATAATTGATTATTTTCTGAACGTGTTTCTGTAGAAAGGTAAGACTGTTTTGATGTTTGAGTGTCAGTCTCATACTTCTCGACCTCTTCCAGCAAGAAATCTGAACAAAGCCACAAGTAATGGGGGACAAAAGCCAAAAAAAAAAAAAAAAAATTATAATGCTCTTACAAATTTAGAAATTAAGGATAACCTGGGTATGCAGCCAGCAGTGGCAACTACACCATCTTTTCGGTTTTATGTGGCAGTTTGTGTTTTGTTCTTTTCTTTCTGATGTATTTACTTCATTTATTTCTCACATTCTCGTTTACGCAGCAAAGTAGAAAGAACTCTGTAAATGAATGTGCAGTAAATAGTTTGTAATAGTTGTCTTGTAAAAACCTTCTTCACATGGTAGCATAGCTCTCAACCAAAAAGGGACAAATCCCAACAGAATCCGAGACAAATCCAGAAATAATCAGTGACACTTTTCATATGTTAGTGTTCTTAACTTGCGACATTAACAAAATAACAGAGGATGAGTGAATAAGCATTTTCTTAAGTAAAAGAAGTCTGTAACTCTAATTTAAGTGTAATTTATCTTTTCTCCAAAAGTCACCGCTTTTAAGTGGGATTAAGAGGGACAGAGCTAACATTTCAGTCAAAATCAGGGACAGTTGAGAGGTATGCATGGTAGGTGACCTAGTTAAAAGCCTACTTGATGTATTTATTTTATTTATTATTTTTATTTTACATTTGTTGACCGGGCTAGTCTAACTGGATGTATGTCCATTTTCAGTAGATGCCCTGGGAGAAAAGCTCCAAACATGAATAGTGACAATGTTAAACATATATATATATATAGGCATGTAAAATCACATAAAATGTTAAAGCATTGGTAAAAAATATATATAATACTCGGGTTATAAACTCTAAAAATATTACTCTAAAAATTATGCTAAAAAATTATTAGTGTAAAAAAGATTATACTAAATACAATAGTGGGTAAGAGTAAAACCCAATTAAGAGAGAAAGGCCTTTATGTTTTATAGAATTACTAAGAAGAAAAGAGTAGTACCTAGATTAGGTGGCATAGGATAGAGGAGTAGGGAAAGGAGTAAGAGAAGGGAAAGGAGTAAGAGAAGAAAGGGGGAAAGATATCAGTCTGGGTTAGCACAAGGACAAAGCCAATGAGTTTTAAGATGTTCTTTGAGGTGTTTTTTAAATAGAGAAGTAGAAGCTAAGATTGATAGTTCAGAAGAAAGTTGATTCCAGTTTTTACCTGCTGTGTTAGAGAAAAGTGAATCACCAGCTTTGTTGTTGGATTTAATTGTGGAAACTAGGAGCTTGTTAGCAGAGCATAGTGTAGCAAGATTTTTATATGGTGTAATCAGATTAGAGAGGATAGGGGTGTTGTTAGGGTGGTATAGGATCTTTTGAGTGATAAGTAATTGTTGACAGAGTATATGGTTTTCCCGTTCTAGCCATCCAAGTTGTTTGAGGTTGCGGTAGTGGTGAGTTTTGAAGGGGGAGCATGTAATGAATCTAGCTATGCTATTATAACAGGTGACAAGTTTGGAGAGGTTATTTTTTGATAGGTATATATATATATATATATATATATATATATATATATATATATATATATAGCAGAGGCATAGAAAAGGGTAGAAATTAGGTGGGTTTGTGCAATAGTTTTCCTGGCAGAAGGGGTAAGGAAGGGTTTAATTCTATAGAGGGTACCCAGTTTTTTGTTAATGGACTTTATGGTGGTGTTGATGTGGTCATCGAAATTGAGATGATTATCAATTGTAACACCTAGTAGGCAGGTTGTAGAGTCTGGGGTTATGTTGGTAGCATTGTTAGAGGTTACAGAGAAGGATGGAGTAGGTGATTTTATGAGTAGGGGTAAAAAGTAGTAGTTTTGTTTTTTGGGGATTTAAGAGGAGAGAGTGTTGCATAAACCAGTTTTCAACATTATGAAGAACAGTTTGGGTGAGGGACTGGAGAGAGTCTCTGTTCTTGGCTGAACAAATTAAGGTGGAATCATCTGCATATTGAATGCAGGTGGCTTGAGGAATATGTATATGTAGATCATTAATAAATAAGGAAAAAATAAGGGGACCTAAGATAGAGCCTTGGGATACCCCAATATTTACAGGAAGTAGTGAAGACAGATTGTTATCCCAAAGGACTGCTTGCTGTCTATTATCCAGATAGGACCTAAACCATTGTAATGCTTGTGGTTCAAGAGAAAGGTTCTTTAGTTTGTCTAAGAGTAAGTTATGGTTAACCATATCAAAGGCTTTTGACAGGTCAATAAATAGTGCAGAGGAAAAGGAGTTATTGTTGCAATTTTTATTTATAGAGTCTGTGAAGGATAGTAGGGCAGTTGTAGTGCTATGGAATGGTCTGAAGCCATGTTGGCAATTGGCTAGTTGGTTATTTTGCAGTAGGTAGTTAAGTAGTTGTTTGTGAATACATTTTTCCATAATCTTAGCTATTGGGGAGAGTAAGGCAATAGGTCGAAAGTTAGACAGCTCAATAGAAGACCCTCCTTTATGTAGAGGGATGATGTGGGATACTTTCCATATGGATGGAATTTTGCCTTCTGAGATGGTTCTGTTAATAAGGATAGAGATGGGATTGTATATAGCTTTTGCAGCAATTTGTAGGTATTCAGATGAGAGACGGTCAGCAGAAGGGGTGCAAGGTTTCAGTTTTTGAAGTAGCTTACAGATGAGAGAAGTAGGTACAGGTTGTATTTGAAAGGTAGGTGATGTAGTCTTGGAGGAATTTAGTGGAGAAGCAGTAAAGGGAGGTAAAGAATTGGCTAGGGTTTGAATGGCTTCTGTAAAGTAAGTGTTAAAGGCATCAGGGATCTGGTTGGGGTTATTATGGTTAAAACCTACAGGGGCAGGGGTAGCAGAGTGTCCTGGACGAAGAAGTTTGTTAATCCCTGACCAAAATTTTTGTGGAGTTTGTTGAATGGTTTGTTGGAGGTGAAGGTAGAAGTCTTTTTTGTCTTTGAGAATATCTTTCTTGGTGGCATTTCTTAACTGCTTAAAGTGGAGCTGATCTGATGGACATTTGGTAGTTCTCCATTTAGCCCAGATTTTATTTCTAAGGAGCATCTTTTGTCTAGTTTGTTTTGTGAGCCATGGGGCAGATTTGGATCTTATTCTAGTAGAACGAAGAGGTGCATGGTAATCTAGGATTTGAAGAAATTTGGTGTTGAAATAGATAACTGCTTTGTCAAGTTCAAGATGGGTTAGTGGTGACCAGTCACATGCTTGCAGTTCATTTAGGAAGCTGTGTGGATTAAAGAATATTTTTGAGCAGGAGGTTTTAAGATTATGAGTAGTTGGGATATGTACTTTTTGTCTAATAATGTAGGTAAGCATGTGGTCGCTGATATCGTCGGGAAGGGTTCCTGGAGTATAACTTTCAGGGTGGCTATTAATAAGGATCCAGTCAAGAGTAGATTCCTTACTGGTGGGTTTGTGAATTCTAGTAGGCGTTGATATTGAGAATCCAAAGAGATTTATGTGGTTAGTATGGTTAGGGGAGCTGCAGGTGGACCAGTCGATGTTAAAGTCACCCAGTATAATTGTCTCCTGGGGTAGTTGGGTAGAAAAATAGCTAAGTAAGTTTTCAAGAGTATTAGTATTGTTACCTGGGGGGAGATACATGCAGATTAGATAGATAGATTTGGTGTTATTGATTTGGAGTTTGGTAGTCAGGAGTTCGGCTTTGGTGTCAAATGAAGGATGCACATTGAAAGGGGAAATTTCAAGATTAGATTTATAGAGAATGGCTATACCTCCACCTTTTTTGGTTATACAGTCACATTTAAGGATATTATAGCCAGGATGGCTAATTTCCTGGTCTAGTGTAGATTGTTTTAACCAAGTCTCAGTAAGGCATAGGATATCAAATGAGTGCACATCAAGGAGTGCATGCAGGTGGGAAATGTTGTTGTTGATACTTCTAACATTAAGGTGAGCTATCAGGAAGGAGTTAGGTGGTTTAGTTAATTAAGAAATCATAGGCACTGTTAAGTTGTTAAGGTTATTGGTATAGTTAGTATTGGGGCCTGGGTTTGGATGAATATCACCATCTGGGGGGGGGGTGTTGCTGGGGATTTTTTAGGAATTTAAGGATTTTGAAGAAGTTAAACTTTTTTTGGAGGTGAAGTCATTAAAATGAGATGTTCTATGAAATTTTGATAGTATATAGTTAGAAGTACTGGTTATGTTACAGTGGTTAAGGGAGTAGATAAAGGAAGATGGTAATGTTTGTTGTAAGTGATGGTTTTGTTCTGGTAGAGAAAGATTTTCAAAGAGGGTGAGTGAATAAGGTATGGTAAGAGGATATTATAGTAGTTAAGAGTAATATGTTTTTGAAAATGGTTTTGAGTGAAGGGGCCATATTTATAGGAAGTTATAAGTTAAGAAAAGGTAGTGTAAGTAGGAGAAGTAGAGAAAAGGAGAGAGTATTTTGAGAGATTGAGCTGGGTTAGAAATTATGCAGAGAAGAAATTAGCGGAGGATGTAAAGGGGAGGATAAGGGAATTAGTTAGTGTAGTAAAAGGTTAGGAAAGGTGCGGGAGTAGTTCAAAGAGTTAATTAGTACTGATTAGGAATGGAGGAGATGGGGGAGCGGTCTAGTGATGAGGTTTATGATAGGCTGGGGAAAAGGAGGGGGAGTGGCTAGTGAAGTATAAGTGTATTGGTACTGGGGGGGTGTGGGAAATGGGGGTAGGGTAGGGAAGCGGAGTGAGCCCGCAGGGGGTAGGGTAGGGGAGCGGAGTGAGCCCGCAGGGCGAACAGAGGGGGGCAGACCCAAGGAAGGTAAAAGTAGTGAGAGAAAAACAATCAGTAAGGTAGAAGGTAAGAACAGGGGAAGGTAGGTAAAAAGGCAGAGGTTGTGAGTGTAAGGAAGGGGGAAAGAAAATGAGCGGGAACCAGGGGGACAGAGGGCTAAAAGGACTAGGAGTGGAAGAGAGGAGGGCAAGTTACAGGGTTAAAATAGACTATGGAAGAGGATAGTAAGGAGAAAAGAGTTCCAAGAGTAGGAAGTTTAATTTGAGTGGTAAGAATAGAAATTGAGTGAAATCAGAGGTGGTTAAAGACTGCCACCTAGTGGTCAAAGTCTGGAAGTACACAGTGAGGAGATCACAGAAGCTGGTATAAGTAAAGAAAATAAAAATATTGGAGAAGGGAGAGCTTTTAAGGGGGGTCACAGAATAGAGGGTGGGGCTAGAAGATTTTAGAGTCAGGAACAGTGGAGTTCAACAAGAGTAGGCGGGGGGAATGGCTGCTAGCAGATATCGCACTTTAACTAGTATAGGTATAGTGGACTAGTATATACAAATATTGTCTTAAACAAAAATATTGTATAAAACAAAATAAAGTGTGACATACAATGTTAATTTAATTGGTGTTCAGTCCAAGGGGTATTTTGGTTACCCAGGTGAGGAAATGTAAAACAATTGAATTGCATATCCTTACTGTACTGTCAGTTGAAATGTGTTTTTCTTTTGGAAGCATGCTTGCGTGTTAGTGCAGTTTTTGTACTGAAGCAGTTTCTTGAATAACTGTTTAGTAAGTTGCTTTTTATGTTTAATTGTATGACCATGTTCTTTTTTGTCTTTTTAAGCAGATGAGAAGGAAAAAAAGCTCATGCAAGTTTAAAGCAGAAAAAGTAATGAGCATTATAGCTAATGCATATAGCTAATACTTTCAGTGTTGTATTTACTTTGCTTACCTGGATAGAGCACTGATGACAGGTGATCAATGTCTTAGACGAGAATATAAAAGTCAGAATTACATTGCGAGAGAAAGAGGATATAATTACAATATACACTTGTGAAATTATCAGCTAACAAATGTAAACACATATATACAGTTGTAATATGCATTACTTATAATAAATCAAAACCAATCTTTGGAAAAAATGGTGTCTGTGTGGTGTTAAAGCTGTGACTTGTCTATATGGGAATGATAGGACAGTTGTGGCATGAAGGATGCCCAGCAGAGGGTGAGGAGTTGGACAGAGAAGTTATTTTAAGCAAAAGATTATGTGAGGGAGTGAACAATCGTGCATTAAAGAGTGCTACATGATGGACTGTATGAGTGCTACTAGCAGGAGGAAAACTTATGTAGCCCAGTCATTTGGAATTATGATAGTGGAGTGGTGTGATGGATGTTGGGAAACAGTGGGGGTAGATGGAAGAAGTTATGCTACTCAAAACATATGAGTGATAAATGAATATCTGTGCAGTAAAATGTGCCACATGAAGGACCGTATGAGTACTACTAATAAGAGAAAAAGTGATGTGGTTCAGGCATTTGGCTGATGAGCAGATACAAGACATTGATTCTTAAATGTATGTTAAAATAAGATGTCTTTTATTTTTAGGGGAGTATTTTCCCTGAAATTTAGATCTAATCTAGAGAAGTAGGAGTTTAGCTTTGAAGATTGCATTGTGGGGGCAGATTGTCTATGGTTCCTCAGGCTACAAGAGTCCAAATAGTTTAGCTTCTAGGGAAGAAAATGTTTGACTAAGCGTTTGAATAGCTAAGGTCCTAGAAAGAAGGCAAGTTCTTTGAAAAGGGAGCCAATTTTCTTTATTTCAGTGTTTTACAATGGTTTCATTTTTAGGGTGGCCGCGGTGGTGCAGCAGTTAGCATTGCCACCTCACAGCAAGAGGTTCTCTGGTTCGATTCCCGGCTGGGGTGCCTTCTGTGTGGAGTCGGCATGTCCTCCCTGTGGTCGCGTGGGTTTCCTCCGGGTGCTCCGGTTTCCTCCCACATTCCAAAGACATGCTGTAGGTGGATTGGACACTCTAAATTGGCCTTAGGTGTAAGTGTGTGTGCCTTCTGTGGAAGGTTGGGCGCCGGGCTGGCAACTCGACACCGTAAAACTCCACTGCCAATCCTGAGCGGACAGGTGATCCGCTGTGGTGACCCCTAACCGTGAAAAAGCCGAAAGAAGACAGTGGTTTCATTTTTAGGGAATTGCATAATAAATCTACAGATTGTGGGGTGTTTCTGATGCTGAGGCTATGGGGGAGGCAATGTTCAAATGCCTTGGCCTGTGGCTGTTCTGGAGGCTTTAATAGGACAGGGGGCGATCTTATCAGCCCAAAATGAGAGTTGGCCTTTTTTTTTTTTTGTCTTGTAAAACTGATGTGGCAGGAGACGTTAAGGAAGGGGATCAAGCCAAATGCCAAGGTATTTAAGAGGTAGTGTTTTCTGTAGTTTGTGGAATTTGGTACACAAAGTTTTGTGTTGTAACAAAAAAAAATGTATTTATGTACACACTGACATGGATTACACCACCTTTGAATTTTAAGTATTTGGGAAATTATTAAACAGTTTTGCAAGAGATTTTAAAGTGTATGTATTATTCAGCTTCACAAAATCAGTTGGATATGCAAGGTGGTGTAATTAATTTCAGAACAGGATTCCCAACCAGTAACAAACAGGGGTAGTGTTAGTGTAGATGGCGATAAGAACGGATTAAAAAAGACTAGAAGTGTCAGTGCGCTAAACAAGATTTTTTGTGGAGTGGTGTGTAAGAGAACTGGAGATGTGTTGATGATGGTCGTGTGTATGTCTGTGTGTGTTATACAGAAGGTAAAAATACTACAATATTTGCTAATTTCTTTAGAGACACCAATAGTGTGATTATAAAGATGTATAGCAATTATAACCAAGTGTATGCAAAGTAGAATTTTTTAGTTTTAGCAAAAGTAGAAAAGCAGTTTGATATGTATTATCCACAGCATATAGTTCATTTACTTTAACTGCTTGTTCTACTTGTAATTTAATTACATCAGTATTCACAACCACTTTCACATAATGCACAGTTTGTACACAAGACATAAGTCGCCATTTAGTCTGGCATAAGGAGCATTCTGGTAAGTCACGTCTGGATCAAGGTTTTCTGATGTGTTCACTGTCTTATTGAGTAGAAGTAATTCTAATCCTTTAAACTTTAGCAGTGAATCCGTGCTTCTGATGGATTAAAGAAGAGAATTTTGCAAAATGTTTAAGGAAGAGACTGGCCTGCCAGTGGATTTTCTGACAGAAAGGAGTATTTGGAGCAAAAATTGCATTGAGGATTGAAAAGCTTTGTGTGGGTTTTCACCAGGTGACTAGCTCTGCAAGACAGGTTGGTGATGGTGTTGTGGGGAAAATTGAAGCAAATTACTTCTGGAAATAGGCAAAAAAACATGATAGAAAAACACCCATTCAAGGTTTAGTATGATGCAGCTTTACCAGTTCCCTAGAAATCTGTAATCAAATCCTGTCACTATGTGGTAGACAGTGCTAAATTTGTTTAGAGGACCTGGTGGAGGGGTTATTACCCTCATCCCATTGCTCTGATGGGATGGCTTTGCAAGAATATTATCCATGGAGAGAGTCTTTTTCAGTTAATAGTTTTTCTCGGTTAGGGCACACAGGTACCTGCCATAGTCAATTGGTGGCAATAATGTCCCTTTTTGGTGAGGATGGTCAGGGAGTGAGTTAGGTTGGCTGAATAATCCTGTGTAGAGGTAGGATGCTGTTGGGTTTTGGTAAACTGTAGACTTCCCTTGTTGCAGTCTTCCAAGGCTGTGATGCCTGATTTTGAAGTTTGGCTCCCACTTGACTGACTCTGGGACCTATTGATAGTAAGGCCAAGTTTTCAATATATTAAATTGAACTACAGATTTCCACAGGCTTACCACGTATTAATAAAAATAAGGGGCGATAGAAGATATTCTCTTGGGTTACTTAATTCGTCTTTCTTGCATTATAAAATAAGTGTAACCGAGTTGCCTGTTAAGTAATGCAGTATCCATTGAGATGAGTGATAATTCCAGACTGTGAAGGAGGTTTGGAAAGTATAAGTTATGGGGAATGGTATAAGAATCCTTGCTAAAAGGTTGGCTTTTAGACAAGAAACTTGTGCTGGATAATAAGACACTGATTTGACTGTAAAATTGCAATATAAAAGTGGGTGCATAATTTTTTGAGCTTCTGTTGGTCTCCATATTTGTGAAGGTGGACTTGGCGTTTAATTTTTCCAAAGGTTAGGGCTTGTGCCTCCTTTGATAAACCTGAAAATGGGACAAATTCTGTGTGTGTGGGAACCTGTATTTTTTTATTTTTCTTGCAGAGCTGAAGGGTGTCTGAAGCTGTTAGTTTGAACTCCAATACCAAACAAGTATTAAGAGGGGATGGGGGGTGTAAGGTGTTGGAGAAAAAGGAATATTGTAAAAGAGCCTTGGATAAGATGTTATCATGTATGCTGAAAAATAGACAATATTTAAATGAAGAGCTGTTAGAAATATACTTGGTTGAAGAAAGTATGACTGGAACATCCATTTGCTTCTAAGCTACTTATTTAATGAGTTCTTGAATATGTCTATACTGAATTAATTCTGTAGCAAGTGACTCTAGTACAAAATTCCAAATGCTATAATTGCTGGCTGAGTAGCCTTTTCATATACTTCAGTTGTGTTGTGGTGGTTACTTGTAATGTACTAGTAAATATTTTGTACCTATGAAGGCTGAACCAGGAAAGTAATTTTGCCACAATTTGAGTATAGGAGCTTGTATGCAAAGCTTAGCTGTTGGACTTTTAAGTGTTCTGTAATTCTAACCAGCTCTTTTGTATAAAAGCCTACTGAGTTATATACTAGTTTTGCACCTTGTAATTTTTGCCAATCCATGTATACTATCAAAGCAGTCAGAGGTTTTGGTAGAAAAACAGAAATGAGCCTGACCCTAGATTCTAGGTTTCAAAAGCTCAAATCTTCTGAAGGTTGCCTAACGATGCGTTTTTATGGAGGAAGCTGTGTGACTGTCAAATGATTAATCATTATAACTCCAATTTTGTTTTGTAGTGTTTCTGTACTAGTCTCACTTAACTGTGAGTGTTACATTTAAGCTATTTCCAGTAAATTTTTTGGATATGATAGCACATACATGGCCTTCTTGTTTGGGTTTTGATGAAGATTTGATTAACATACCCACAACTTGAGTAAATCTTGTATAAATTGTGTTATGTCAGATAGTGTAGTAACTAGTCTAGACAAGTGTCAGATTCAGGAATAGCTATAAGGTGTGCTTTTTTTCCTGAATTTTGTGCTAACAGTCAACTAAGATGTAGTCTTTTACTGAATCCATGCTGACAGTTAAGTAGGATGTGGGAAATGTTGATATTAAATTGGAGTTGTCTACCAGATAAACTTCCCACCATTATGAAATGGAAATGTGAGAAAGGCACCCTTTTTCCCTCAGGCTGTGATTTGTGATTATGGTAATGAGAATTGAAACGTGTACAGCAAGTTTGCCTATAATTTAGTAATTTTTCTCTGGTACCCGCTGATGACTAGACTGTGTTAATTAGTGGCATATGGTAGGTGCTGTTTGCTATTAGAAATTTATTTTTGCTAGTCTGATTTTGTTTGATAGTTGCATATTTCTCTGCAGGAAATTTGAATCTAGTTGATCTAGTTTATCTACCTATAACATAAGTATTCCAAGTAGAATTTTGCCATTTCATACTTTTATAACTCTGGGGGTATGAGGGTGTTTTAGCCATGACTGACTGCATTTGGGCCATCTCTGATTCGTAATTTCCATTTGAGAGTACTAGTGCAAGTTGTGTTGCACTACACCCAAAGGGACTATAGTTTGGAAAAGCAGAACCTTTAGAAGTCTGACTTTACTTTTGTTCCTTGCACACTTGCTAGTTTGCTACCATTGTAGCATGAGAGGATTCGGTGTCAGAGAATGTAGACAAGTAAACGGACACATTGCCACAAAAAAAACTTCTCTGTTCATGAGGTCTAGAAGTTAACAGCAACAGACACATTAACCAGTGTAACTGGCTTGTAGTGGGTGGGTGTTGATTAGATGCACAATTTCCCTTTGAAAATTCCCTCATGAACTACATCAGCCACTAAAATTCATTTACATTCAGTGGGACTGTAAAAAAAAGCAAATTTTTGATTGATCCAACTTAAATTAACTATGGTGCCATTGAGACTCTGTCAATGAATGCAAAAGGAACCATGGAGACGCACTTTATTAAATACACAAGACCCAAGCACTTTCTTGTTCAGCAGCACTTTATCAGGTAGCTTACAAAACGTACTTTAGCTGCATTTAAGGTAACAATCCATTTCTCTCTACATCTTGTAGATGCTTTAATTTGCACACAGTTTTAAATTTTTGTACTTTAAAATCACCCATATCCATCATATTTTGAAAGCACATTTCTCAAGATTTTTTCTTAATTTCATGCACATATTCCTGTAAATGTCCTTTCAATTATGTACTCATTTGCATTAGAGATTGTGTCGTACAGTCGACATGATAAGACTAAACCTATTAGTCCATGATTAGTAGAACACCTATCACTCTGAGATTAATGCACATTGTGTTCAGATCATACATGGGTGTGTGCCTATTCACTCTGATACCAACATCTCTGAAGTGCGTTATTAACATAATGTAACACGTAACCTAAACATCAGGGCTGGTGCTGAGAACACCCCTGTTTCTCACAATTTGTCACACAACCCACTCATTACTTTAGCATCTGTCTTTTGTTCTCTGTCATAGGAATGTTCAAAGTAAGGTCTAGCATGTGTACCTCTGTGCTAGAACACATTTTTTACATCATTAACATGCTATATCATATCTGTGCCACTGAAAATCTTGGGACGCAGATTAGAAAACTGCAGACAAACCATTATCTATGGCAAGTCATGCAGCTCTATATATTTAGCAAATATTTTGTCAAGTGTACTGTAATCAGTTTATGGTTAATATTAGGTTGATACAGCAGAGTCGATTATCTGAGCTAACTGGGACCTAGGGAAGTTCGGATAATCAAACATACATTGAACTGGATAAAAAAAACCTTCTAAAATCTTGTTTTCTGCACTCGGGGAATACACTTCTTAACTGTTCAAGTCCAGTGGACAATAAAGAATACATCTGATATTGTTAATCCTCGTCCACTTCCTTACGTATAGGTTACGGTTCCGATATCGGAACCGAGCCGGCCATATACCAAGCTCGCGCCAGCGATAAACTCTCTCGAGCTAAGCAATCTCTTACCCATAATCCCCCTCTCCCTGTTAACTCAGATTTCGTTTGCTGCATCACCATCAGGTTGTGTCAGTCTGTTGCTCTTGAGCCAAGTGAAACCTTTTGTCATTTTATTTCAAAATAAGGACTTGTTCTCTCAGAAAAGTTGATTTTCTGATCTCTCTTACCTTATCACATTTAGCGGCTCCCTTTTCTTTCAGTTTTCTAAAAAAAGTTTAGTCACTTTCACCCTTTTTATCTAATGTAAGGTGTCAGTTGATTACCATAGTTGGTAGATAGCCTTTCCTTTCTTTCCTTCGAGTAATTTTGTGTTTTTGTATTATTGTTGGTATTTGCCTTTCCTTTAACATGACAGATAAAAAAGGTAGTACTGGTTTTAAAAGATGTTATGATTGTGGACATAAACTACCTACTTCAGATGCACATTCTTTGTGTGTTTTCTGTTTAGGTGCGCCTCACTTAACTGTTTACCCACCCTGTGGGATTTGTAAGAATTTTTCCAACAGGACACTGATAGATAAGAAAAATAAGCTTTTGCTGAAAGGGTTACTAAAGTCTCCCTTTTCAGAGGATATTTCTGGGTCGGACGCCTCAACCCCTCCAAGATCCCATAAAAAGAAGTCTGAGGATGCTTCTAAGGCTAAATCTCTTCCTTCGTCCCCGGCAGGGGACTCTCATCAACCAAGAAAGAAAGCAAAGATTTCTGCTTCAGATCCCACTCTCTCGGATCCGACACCTTCGGCGCCTAGATCTTTAGCTCCGAAAGTCCGCAGCACCACCTATGTCTATGGCAGTGATGTCCTTTGCTGTATTGGAACCGAGAAGCCCCTCAGTTCAGACTTCTTTACCGGCACCGACCTCACAGTCGGCGCAGACCACCATTGTTTCGGAACCGACAGCTCAGTCCTTGTTTACTGTTTTATCGGTTCCAACCTCGGCACCGACAACTACTTCGGCACCGACCTTTTCATCGGTGCAGACCATTACATTGGCACCGATGACTTCCTCAGTGCAGACACCTGTAGTGCAGTCCTTTACGGCACCTTTGTTTTCGGTGCAGTTTACTGAGATGGGCACCGACCTGCCCTTATCTCTAGATAGACCTGTTTCCCCCTCAGCTGTTTCTGTGAGATCTACCAGAAGCCTCTCCCAACATGACATATTGCGACTTGTGGATCAAGTGCTTTTGGCCAGAGGAATTCTACCTGTCAAGACCTATCCTTCTCCCTTGAAATCTATTGACGTAGCACAGTCTTCCCCCTCTACGGTTTCCTTTATGGATCTCTCTAAGGAGCCACAGTCGCCTTCTTGGCAGAAAAATGTTGTTATGACCCAGGATTTGACTTTTCTCAGCCATCCTGGGACTCCCAGTCAGCAGGCTGGATCACTTAGGGGAGATGTGACTTTCTCATTGGGCACTCACCCCTCTTCTAGTGGACCTGCCTTCCAAGTCATGGAGAAGGCCTTGGCGTCTACCGCTGATAGTGTGCTTATCACCGTCCTCCTCTGGACCACTATGTACACAGGTCACTTCTAGTGGACACCGGGTGCAGAGGTCTCAGGATATACTCCCACAGGATACCCCCTTGGTGTTGTCTTCCCCAGTGTCTCCCTCTGCGGAAGTTCATCGGAAATCCTCGTGCAAGAGGAAGCATATGGACTCCACTGAGGAGTCTCTCACTGAAGACACAGACTTTGATGGGGAAAGGTCCCCTCGTTCACCTTCTGACATATCCTTTGGTGATATCCTAGAAATCCTTAAACGGAGAGGTGAATGGCAGTCCTCTAACCCGACTTCTGAGGAGTCTGTGTTCCTGCAGGCTTTTCACGCCCGGCCCCCTACCTCCTGGGTTACCCCACCTGCAGACGAACTGGTCCGGCTCATTGTGCAGCGTGCATGGAATACCCCTGATACTGTTGAGGCCATTCCCCGGAGGTTAGACAAAATCTTGTCCCCCTCTGCTTCTGAACCTCATTGGTCTAAAGGTCTCCCCGTAGATGTTCTGGTGGTGGCAGCTGCAACTAAGAAAGACCTGGCAGAAGAGGAAAGCCAGACTATCCATCCGCCCAACAAAGAGTCCAGGGCATTAGATAGAATAGAGAAGCGCACCTTTGCATCAGTGACCTTTGCTATCAGGTCCCTGAATTATATGGCACACTTCACCAGACTTCAAAAAGACCTAGTATCTGAGCTCTCTGAAACTTTGGCAGGTGCCATGTCTGATGAGGTCCGTGACAAAGTGGCCTCTCAGCTTGCCACTACTGAATCGATTTTGAACTCCTCCATGCGCTTGGTGTCCCATGCATCAGAAGGAGCGGCTAGAGCAGCGAGTTCAGGCATTGTTTTGAGACTATATGCCTGGATGCGCTTGTGTAATTTCACAGAACCCTTCAAGGCTTCCTTTCTCAATGCTCCCATAGAGTCCTCCTCCTTGTTTGGACCCAAAGTCAAAACTACATTGGCCAGGTGTGAACAGGACGGTAAGACGCTGTCTGCCATAGGTGTCCGTTATTCTTCCCCCTAACATGCTTTCTCCAGAAACCAAAAGAGCGGGAAGATGTGGTACAGAAAATTTCAGGGTCCTTTCCGTGACACACAGGCCGATTTTTTTTCCCCTAGGGGCAGAGGGGGAAACTCACAAGGAAGACTCCCTTTTCGGGGCAGAGGGGGTCTGCGTAATCAGGGTTCCAGAGATTCCTTCTCCGGGCAATCCTACCAGCACTCCTGAAGAGCGGCCCAACCCCTTTCCTCTGGAAGTGGTTGGGGGACGTTTCTCTTTGTACCCTTTTGCCTGGCTAACCATTACCAACGATTCTTGGGTACAAAGGATAATAACCAGAGGTTACAAGATCCCCTTTGAATTTTGTCCTGTCCCTCCATCAAGATTTCCCGACGTTCCACCCAGTCAAAGGGAAGAAGCAGCTCTAGAGATTACAAAGCTGCTAAACAAAAGAGTCATCCAAGTAGTCCCAACAGACCAGATAGGATCCGGATTCTACTCGAGACTATTTTTGGTGCCAAAGAAAACAGGGGACTGGAGACCAATTTTGGATCTCAGTGTGCTAAACAAATTTGTGAGTGTGCAAACATTTCTGATGGTCACTATATAGTCTATCATTCCTCTCTTGGAAAAAGATGAATGGATGTGCTCGATGGATCTTCAGGATGTGTACTATCACATAAAGGTGGACAGACCATCAAGAAGATTCCTGCGCTTCTGTGCGGGAGCCAGTCATTACCAGTTCAGAGTACTGCCCTTTGGACTCTCTACAGCCCCCAGAGTGTTTACAAAGTGCATGGCAGTTGTCACAGCTCACCTGCGACTTCCACGGTTTTCAGGTTTTTCCATATCTAGATGACTGGCTCCTCTCTGCCCCCACCAGACACCTATTGGAGGAAGCCCTGGCATACTCTCTCAATACTATCGAAAAGTTGGGCATAACAATAAACTGGTAGAAATCCAATCTCACCCCTTCTCAGTCCACAGAATTCATAGGGGTCATTTTGGACTCAAAAACTTGCAGAGCGTCCATACCGGAACACAGAATATCAAGAATCAGACAGCAACTGTTACCAGTTCTCTCAATGGAAAAGTCCACAGCTCACTCGATCCTGCAGCTTTTGGGCTCCATGGCAGCTTGCATCACCATTGTTCCCTTAGCCAGGTTTCACATGAGGCTTCTACAATAGCTACTGCTCACCCGATGGTATCCTTTTCAGCTTCCCCTTTCAGCCAAGATTCACATAACTCAGAGATGCAAACAAGATCTAAAGTGGTGGTTGAACCACAACCCGTCACAATGGTCTCACCCCTACTCCCCTCAGCAGCCCAAGGCTTCAGTGACCACAGACACCTCCCTGATGGGGTGGGGAAGGCTATGTCAGGGTCAGACAGTCCAAGGCACTTGGTCCAAAGTGGAGGCCCATCTGCATATAAATGTTTTAGAGCTGAGAGCTATGCTTCTGGCATTGCAGGCATTCCATCCCTTGCTGCCGTCAGGGACAATCGTGATACAATCAGACAACATGGCGGTAGTCTGGTACATCAACAAACAGGGCGGAGCCAAATCCTACCCCCTCTGTCGAGAGGCCATGAGGCTATAGCAATGGACGATGGCTACCAACCGCTTTCTTCTAGCAACGCACATTCCCGGGAGTTCCAACGTGATAGCAGAGAGACTCAGCAGGTGCATTCTTCAACCTCATGAGTGGTCGCTGAATCCTCTCATAACGGCGGAGATCTTCCACCGTTGGGGCCATCCGTGCTGCGACCTCTTTGCATCCCCAACCAACTTCAAATGCAGCAACTAATTTGCCCTGATTCCCCCTCTGGGACAGTCACCCAGGGACACTCTAGTTCACGATTGGCCCTCAGGTCTTCTTTATGCCTTCCCACACACTCCCCTCATTCCCCAGTTTCTAAAGAAAGCCCGTCGATTGAAGAGCAAAGTGATCCTTATTGCTCCATATTGGCCTCGTCAGATTTGGTTCCCCTTTCTGTGGCCTCACCTGCTAGATCAACCATGGATTCTTCGTCCAACCTCGGAGTTGATCTCCCATCCGCAGAATCTGATTCACCCCAACCTGCACAGTCTGAAGCTCACAGCTTGGCTCCTCCAATTCCCTTGATTGCCAGGCAAAATAATCTTCCCTCACAAGTACGGGACATTCTTATTGCATCTCATAAGCCCTCCACTAGAATGACTTATCTAGGTAAATGGAAAAGATTTACCTGTTGGCTGAAAGATAAGGAAATCGATCCCTTTTCAGCACCGGTGTCGATGGTACTCGAATATCTAACCGCCCTATTTCAATCGGGGCTGTCAGCATCTACCATTAGAGTACATTTGGCTGCGATGTCTAATTTCCACGAGAATGTCCAAGACTCCTCCCTCATGTCTCACAAGTTATGTAAAGCCTTCATAAAGGGTGTGAATCATCTGAAACCCCCTTTCAGGGAACCTATTCAACCTTGGGATTTATCTTTAGTTCTTCAAGCTCTGACATTGCCCCCTTTTGAACCAGCTGCTTCATGCAACCTCAAATATCTGTCGTGGAAGACCTTGTTTTTGGTCGCTATTACTTCTGCCAGACATATCTCTGAGCTTCAGGCCCTATGTACAAAGAGTCCATACTTGATTTTTCATCCAGACAGGGTATCCTTAAGAACTAACCCTTCCTTCTTGCCAAAAGTCATTTCTGAAATGTCTATTAATCAGACCATTGAATTGCCAGTGTTTTTTCCTGATCATTCTAATGAGGGAGAGTACTGCCGACATACACAGACAACTCCGTTTCTATTTGCAAAGGACTAAATCTTTCCGTAAATCAGACCAGTTACTCTTGGCTTTTTCTGGATCTAGATTAGGATGTGCTGTTGCTAAGGTCACATTGGCTAGATGGTTAAGACACTGTGACCCGTATTCGGTACACAATACTTCTTTGCCAACTACCATCAAGGCTCATTCAACAAGGTCAGTGGCAACTTCTGCTGCCTTCCATGCCAGAGCTTCTTTACATGACATCTGTGCAGCTGCAACTTGGGCCACTCCTCATACCTTTATCAATCATTACAAGTTGGACATGGCCTCCAGGGGAAGAGCATCTTTTGGTTCTATGGTGCTCAGGAATGTCCTTCCATGAAAGCCTCCCAGGAATAGATGTAGCTGGGGACTCTGTCCCATACGTAAGGAAGTGGACGAGGATTAACAATATCAGATAAAGAAGTTATGTCTTACCATAACGTTCCATCTGTATTGTTGATCCTCGTCCACTCATTACGACCCTTCCTCCTTCCCCCTCCTATGGCTTCTAGTGGATCTCACCATCCTTCTCTTTAGGTCATTTGACCAGAGATAGCCTCTACCTTTTTCTGACTTGCAAACTTAATCTGAGATAACAGGGAGAGGGGGATTATGGGTAAGAAATTGCTTAGCTCGAGAGTTTATCGCTGGCGCGAGCTTGGTATATGGCCGGTTCGGTTCCGATATCGGAACCGTAACCCATACATAATGAGTGGACGAGGATCAACAATACAGATGGAACATTATGGTAAGACATAATTTCTTTTTTTCACACACAAGCGGGCTACAAGTTAAAAAAAAAAAAAAAACACAAGCTAATACGTATGTTTACATATTCAGACTTTATGATTTTTCTTACCTGAAAACTTTGGAAGGCTGGGCTCAGATAATTGATGTTTCAGATAATCGACTCTCTACTGTCTAACTATTTGTGTATGATGTCTTCATTGCAATCCCCAGTCTTCATAAAAAAAAAAATCCTTAAAAGGAAAGCATTATTTTCAGTTAATTTGATCAGAAATTAAACTTTCAAACATAAAAATCAACTTGATTTGCATCTTGAAGTCCATTGGGAATATATAGGATCAACTCCTTATCTTTTTGTGGAATAACTATGTATAAGGACTCAAGATCCAGAGTGTTCTGTGAACGTTAATCAAAGATTCAAATTCTGCAAAAAAAATGTCTAGTATCGATTTAATGGAACCGTATTTAATTGATTCTTTAAAATTTTCTCAAGAGAGGCTGTATAAGCGAGGCTCGGCTACGTATAATTTGGACTCCTTAGTCAGGGAATAGTATATACTGCGGTGGTGGTGCTGCGGTAGCGTTGTCACCTCACAGTAAGATGTTGTCCTGTTCGATTCTCAGCTAGAGCGTCTTCTGTGTGGAGACGTGCGCGAATGGGTGTACCTTCGTTGAAGGTTTTGCGTGGGGGCCGGCAACTCAGTACGTATAAATCTACTGCCAGTCATTAGCAGACCGGAGTTTCGCTGTGGCGACCCCTAACCGGGAAAAGCTGAAAGACACAGCAAGTCAGGGAATAGTATATCTTTGAGATATTTTGGGAGTCCATAAGTTGTAGACAAAACCAGTTTGGAGACATAAAATCAGATATATAGGCATGGTTTGATCAGATTTCTGTCCTATAATTCTAATATGAAGTTTGAATTTTTTTTTTCAAGTTGAGTGATAATATCTCCCTATAAGCTTATTCAACTCCTTTACAAAACAATCCTGATCAGTACCACCCATCTTGCTGTGGAAATCATTTGTCACAATTGCTTACATTTTTCCGTATTTGATGCCATCTGATATATCTAAAGACATTCCTATAAAGTTCTATCTGCACAAAGCTTTTTACTGTCCATTTGCTTGTATTTCATGCTTAATACTACTGCCTAACTGCACATTTTTGTACTTCTAAATATCAGATGGCAACTGATATTTTTGAGTACGACTGGCCTTGAAATGTTTCATACTGTGGTAATTCCACTAGAAAGCTTCCCAGTGGATCTTGGTGATGACTTATTTGGGCTGTTGCAACACAATTTGTTGGGCTGTTGAATTTTTCAGATTGTAGTATGTGTGGAATTCCGTAGTGAGACTCTTAACAAGAGCCTCAGTGAACAGGCTTGTAACACCTGCTCCCTGCTGTCTGCCCTGAATCTTTGTCAAACGCAATTACATTTACAGAGATGATGTCATTTATGGCCTTTCATGACCAAGGGTCTCAGCTGAAGGAGCTTTTTACTACTCTACCCATCTTCGTGTGCCCCATCTGCTGTGTGGCTGCTGTCAGTCCCTGGGTTAGGCTTAATTCATTCACACCTAGTAATGATGGACTGTCTGACCTCCAGCAGCCTACACACACTAAATTCCTGAACGTTTGCAGAAAGGTGAAGTTAAAGAATGTAAGCCAAACAAATATAAATATCTTGAATAGAAAATACACTGGAATGGTTCCTAGGTGTTTACTAGGCTAATGACCCTAAGGGCCTTTTTTAAGCCTGGCCATGCATCCCAAATTTCTGTCAAGTTCTGATACCCTTGATAAGTGAAGCAGGGGCTTGGGAGAAGAAGCCTTTACAAGCTAGGGCCCGGGAGATGAACCATTTACAAGTTGCCTGTATCCATTGGAGACATGGGTGCCAAACCAGGGATGAGTTTCCGGTTTCCCATCCAATTGTCCAGGTTGCACTTGAATTGGGTTGGGAGGAACTATGCTTCATATGGATGGGGAGCCTGTTCCAGAGACAGGGTAATCTCTAGGATACATGCCTGACTCTCTAGCAGGTGCAAATAGCAATGTGTTGTGCAAAAAAGTCATCTTTGCAATGATGTAAAGACTGCAAATGCACTGATTTCTATCAGTTTTGCAATATAATTTTGATGTTTTCTGTACTATAATGCATTTGTTTTAATTTTCACAAATGCTTATGTTAAACTGTACAAAGATTCAGATTTGCTGTATCCGTTCTTGTTTGTCACATCTTGCATACTATCTACGTTTGCTCTGGAGCCAACTGAGACCATGCTCTTATCACTCACAAGCATACTTGTACGTCTTTCTGTCACCTTATGGATTTGACAAATCTCTATTGCTTTGCTCAACGTTAAATCACTGTCACGAAATAAAATCTCTCTCACAGCAGCACTATATTAATACCACATACAAGCCCGTCCTTTATCAACTCATCTTTTAGATCACCAAACCGACACATTTTAGCTCTGTTTCTCAAGTTAGTTATATAAGCTGCAAATATTTCCCCTGGTTTCTGATCTCGTGTGAAACAAAGATTCAGATTTGATGTATCCAGGACTGTATGTAAGCGTCTGAGCCCCCCCCCCCCCAAGCTTTCTGTGTTGGAGGGAAGCCTTCTAGCTTATCAGTGAGAGTGGTAAGCACTAGGTAACCTATCCACATAAGGAGTGGTTCTGGCCCAGAAACTGTAGTTATTGGCCGTTTGGGCAGTTTTTCCATCTCTCTCAACTTTCTGATTTAAAAGCCTGCATTTGCACTCCCCCCCCCCCCCTTCTTCTAACTAGTTTAGTCCAGATACAGAGTCTTAGTTTTAGCACTTGAATTTGCTTATTCGTGATCAGCACTTGTTCAGAACTTGTAAGCACTAAATAACTAACTAATTACTACAGCACTCAGCCTTCCTCATTACCTAGAGGAAAAGGGTTTTGGTACTTTCCTCACTTGCTTAAAGAAAAACAGCTCTTGTGCTCACTTTCCTCATTTATCTAGAGGAAAATAGTTTTTTATTCAGGCATGTCCAAGGGTCAGCTCCCAGTGTTCTCTCCTGTCTGTCTGATGAATCTGGGCATCTTGGGGCAATGTAAAAATTGCCTCATGTACACAGACAACCCTCTCCTCCTACCACCCAACACTACAATCTGTGAGAGATGCACTTATATAGCCAAACAGGAGATAAAGCTCTCTCCAATCAAGACTGAACTTGACAGTCAAGAGGAGAAGGAAAACGCTTGCACCATACCACACTCATCACATAGTCTCACTAAATCTACACCACCAAAATCCACACATAGAAATACAAAAACATTCGCGGAGGCTCTCAATAATAATCTGCTCAAGCAACAGAGACCTCCAAAGCAGAAATGCAAGCATCCTCCACCCCCCCAACACAACCCAAATGACACATAGCCCGCAGATTCAGTGTGCCACTCAACCATAGCCTATAAGGCAAAACAACGTACCCAACACACTAGTCATAGGTGACTCTATAGTCAGGCACACTGATGTCCCACTCACTAAGCTAAACAAGGAGAAGGTTACTGTCAGCTGCCTGTCGGGTGCCAGGATCCGCCACATAACCCATGCACTCAGGTCAGTCCACAACAAGTACAAATATGGCTTTGTCATTGTCCATGTTGGTGTGAACGACCTGAGACGTACCTCCCTGGACTACATGAAAAGAGACATGGAAGTGCTCTCTGATCTTGTAGCCCAGGCAGGTATGACCCTAGCCCTGAGTAGCATTCTGCCATCACCCAGAATGATGCCATAGTACAAGGACAAAATGATTGACTTCAACAATTGGCTAAACGTCTGGTGCCATTTTAAAGGGATCCAGTATCTGTCTGCCTGGGATGACATGGTCGACAGATCACGATGCTTTGCCAGAGATAGCCTGCACCTGTTACCCCTGGGATTCCAGATACTGGCTAAGGCTCTTGCCGCCCCTATAGTGCCTTTTTAGGCAAGATTCAAATAACAAATTCACCACCATAACAGGAGCAGGCAAGCAAAAACTGAGGGTGGTGCTACTCGATGCTAGAAGTCTAAATCTCATAATGCACTCACTCCTTAAAATGGAAAACATCGATATCTGTGCAATGACTGAGACCTGGTTCAAGGCTCCAGAGAGCACCCCTGCACTACCAGGCTATAACTCATACCACACTTTTCAGCCATGTAACCTGGACCGGAACACCAAAGGCGGAGGTGTGTCCATATTCATTAAGGATATCCACACCTCCAGGCTAGTTGCTCAGCATAATGCAGCCGAGGTTATCCAAGTGCAACTAACTCTGGGAAAAACTGCAATCCAAATTGTAGCTTGCTACAGATAACCCACCATGCCCCAGGATTCCCACTCCTCTTTTCTTGAAGTACTGGAAAATATTAGGGTTCAACCAAACACCCTAATAATGGGCGATTTTCAATTACCCCACTATTAACTGGGAAAACTACTCGTGTACCAACTCCTTCGCTCAACGCTTTCTGGAATTCATAAACTCCAATGCCCTGGATCAACTTATCCACAACCCCACCGGGGCAACAATATCCTAGATCTAGTCATTACCAACATGAGTGACCGGTGTTCCACACCTGAAGTCAATGCCTCATTGGTCCGATCCGACCATAAGCTAATTACCCTAGATATCCACATCCTGCCTCCATCCTCCATTAAGGAAACCATGGTAAAAAATTTCTGCAAAGCCAACTTCATGCCTCTTAAGACAGAAGTGGTGAACTTCATGACACCCATGCAGATGGACAATACAGTTACGACTACTGAATCCTACACAATTGCACTTTATAAGCACTTACATGAGTGCATGGATCGTGCTATCATAAAACAGAACCAAGACGCTATCCTCCAAAAAAAGGAAGCCAATCTGGTGGCCCACTGCCATAAACAAACTGTACAACAGAAGGAAGAAACTGTTGCAAAAGAGAGTAAAATCCCATGAGTGGAGGAGCTCCCTGGTCAGCCTCAGTAAGAAGTTGCGATCCCTGATAAAAATCCTCCAAAGCTAGTTACGAAAACAAAATCTCCACTGATTGTAAAGACAACCACAAAGCATTCTATAGCATGTCAGGAATCACAATGGCAGCACCCAGACCTATTCTATAGCATGTCAGGAATCTCAATGGCAGCACCCAGACCTATTCTATAGCATGTCAGGAATCTCAATGGCAGCACCCATACCTATTCTATAGCATGTCAGGAATCTCAATGGCAGCACCCAGACCTATTCTATAGCATGTCAGGAATCTCAATGGCAGCACCCAGACCTATTCTATAGCATGTCAGGAATCTCAATGGCAGCACCCAGACCTATTCTATAGCATGTCAGGAATCTCAATGGCAGCACCCAGACCTATTCTATAGCATGTCAGGAATCACAATGGCAGCACCCAGACCTATTCTATAGCATGTCAGGAGTCTCAATGGCAGCACCCAGATCTATTCTATAGCATGTCAGGAATCTCAATGGCAGCACCCAGACCTATTCTATAGCATGTCAGGAATCTCAATGGCAGCACCCAGACCTATTCTATAGCATGTCAGGAATCACAATGGCAGCACCCAGACCTATTCTATAGCATGTCAGGAGTCTCAATGGCAGCACCCAGATCTATTCTATAGCATGTCAGGAATCACAATGGCAGCACCCAGACCTATTCTATAGCATGTCAGGAATCACAATGGCAGCACTCAGATCTGCTCTGAGTTACAGCGCAATGGCACTAAATATACAGACCCAACTGAAACAACATCCTGGCAGATAGGTTCAGTGCTAACTTTACCCCCCCTCACACCCCCTAAAGAGCCTATCTCTTTACACCGGAAGAATGCAAAGTTCCTGTAATCACAGCTGCACAGGTAAAAGCCACACTCTCCAAAGCCAAGAACACAGCATCCATGGGACCAGACAACATCCCAGGCTGCGTTCTACACGAACTACAGAGCGAACTGGCACCCCACCTAAGTAACATGTTCATTCATAGCCTCACCTCAGGCTTTGTGCCTGCTGAATGGCGCACAGCAACGGTTATCCCACTTCACAAGGGGGGAGCCACCATGGAACCTGGGAACTACCGCCCCATTAGCTTGACGAGCCTGGTCTGCAAGGCCATGGAACGTATCATGATGAAACTTATAAACAAAGATATTAGTAATCTCCAAACTCTGGACCCCACCCAGTTCAGGTTTGTAAAAGGCAGATCATGTCTCCTAAACCTGATAGACTTTTTTGAAGCAGTCACCAAAGCCGTAGACAAGGGTTAAGTGGTTCACACAGCCTATCTAGATCTTGCCAAGGCTTTCGACACCATCCCCCACTCTGGAATTATACATAAACTCACTAAACTAGGTATAAATCCCTATGTCACAAGATGGGTTGCCAACTGGCTCACTGACGGAACCCACACTGTGAAAGTAGCAGACTCCAAATCCAACTTCAGACCAGTGACAAGTGGAGTACCACAGGGTTCAGTCCTGGGTCCTCTCCTGTTTGGTATCTACTTCTTTGAAGTACAGGCTAACACAGAAGGTCTTTGGCTAATGAAGTTCGCAGATGACTGCAAACTAGGAGCCATAATCGAAACTCCTAACCATGTGGACATCCTACAAAAGGGCCTCACTGAGACAGATGCCTGGTGTCAAAGCCATGGCCTCAAGCTCAATGCCAAAAAGTGCATTGTCATCCCTTTTGGTAAAAACTCTGTACCCATGAACTACAACATAGGCGGTAGTATACTTAACACCGAAAGTGTGATAAGAGACCTTGGGACACAGGTGGACAGTAGTCTCTCCTTTGATAATCACATCGCCACAGTAGTCAAGAAATCCTTCTGTGTGGCACACCTCATCACAAAAGGTTTCTCATCCAGAAAAAGAGGTTATTGTTCCCCTCTACTCATCACTCTTTAGACCCATTATAGAGTACAATGCCCCTTTTGGTATGTACCTCACAAGACATCTACAACAACGGGAAAGGCCGCAGAAATACCTCACAAAGAGGATTACCGGCCTCAAACAGATGCCCTACACAGACCGTCTCAAAAAACTACAGCTTTACTCCATCGCGTATCGCCTACTCGGGGGCGATCCCTGCCTAACATACAAAGCTATGTCAAACCCAGAGCTGTTGGACATGCTCCACTTAAAGAAATCCCAATCCCTCCAAGCTACATGCTCTAGGGATGTAAACCTTGTCACCACAATAAACAGAACATGCTGGAGGGATAGATTCCTGTCCCAGAGATTTCCCATACTCTGGAATAAACTACCTATCTGTATCAAACAAAGCTCCATATTAGCACACTTCCAAGAAAAGTCTTGATTGGATGGGAAATAGGAAATTCACTCCGGGGATCACCTCTGTGGCTCTGCTCAACAGTGGCACAGGAAAATAATTTTCTTGGGTGGCAAAAGCCAGGGTACCTTTTTGGCTGGGCATGTATAGGCCCCAGGGCCGATAGCCTAGTACCTACCTATGAACCTAGCCAAACTGTTACTTTCTGAATGCTTGCTTATTAAACCCCCTTGTTCCCCATTTTGTACATGGGGTAAGGATATCACATTAGTTGTACCAGTCTGCATAATTAACCGTGTAAATAACGCTCCAATATCTTGTCAAATTGTCCAACTTAAAGTGGACATGTCTGTTAATTTTGGAACTATTAAGCCACATATCCTTTATCGTTTTTGTTGACCAGCCTAATCCCACTAGGCAAGTAGACTGTTTCAGTGGAGACCAGAGGATGAAGTTATACTGTTTGGGAAAATTTGGCCAGGGCATTGAGGAACTTTCCCTTGCCTTTTTGATAAGTGCTGTGGGATCTTTTGCATCCAGCTGAGCTACCACCAACTCTGGTGGATGGGGCCTCTGCTTTAATGTCTCATCCGAACAATGACACAGTCGGGAGTGCAGCACCCCCTTATGCTGCACTGCAGTGTCCGTAATCAATCTACTTGATGCGAGAGTAGAACTCTGCCTTCTGCACCAAAAGCGAGTGCACTTCCTGTTGTGTCACTGATGCTGCTTATCTTATTGCATATCTTAATGGCATACAACTATTATATCAAGAACAGTGCACTATGCCTAGATAGTGACAGTGTATTTCTGTCACCATGACATTTCTTGCTTTATTATTTCTTAAGTACATTTTACTGAGCTGTATAGTCCTTAATATGAGTATTAACATATGAATAACTGTTGAAGTAAAACTGATTAACATCTCCACTACAGGACATCCTAGAATAACAATCTTAGAGTCACTGTTTCTTACACCTTCTTTTTAATTTCCTGTCTGTTATTAGTTATAAACTGCAAAGTTAAGAAACCTGATCCCTGAATATGTCGTCATGAAGTCAGACGGAGCTAAAAGGAAGCAAACAAAAATGTACTATAGGTGTGAAACAAGTGAGCTGTGAAGTTGGGTCCTTTTTTTCATCCTACATGCTTGCCCTAGAAGATTTGCGCCTACCACAGCTTCTTGGGAGCACCTCAGTGTATTGCTACAAGAAAGCACCTTAAGACGCATTTCATAGACATTTTTGGGATTTTTACCAGCTGAGTACCCCTGATCTTTGTGGTATTCTTTATTTTCACTTGTATGACTATATATTGCCCTGAGTAATCAGTACAATGTGATATTACCTAGTTCATTAGGTCCATAAAGGTGATTCATTCAATCATTGCTGACTGCTTAAATTACATGGCTCTGAAAGACTAGATTATTGTTCTTGCATATTCCCTCCATACTTGCCAGTCATTATCCCCCTCCTGTAGATACTAGAGCTGACTAAAGGCTACTGTATCTAGACCACCATGAAGAGAATTTGGTCCTTTTCTCTGCCACCCTACAGCAAGACCACCCTTATTTTCCCAGTAGCCTGACTGTTTGGCCAATCTGTATTTAAGGGTAGACTGTAATTATCACCAGGCCAGAGAGTTTTTGATAGCCATACCCTGCCAGTGCAAGGGAGTTGTTGTGTTTTTTTTTTTTTTTTTTTTTTTTTCTCCATTTAATTGACCCAACCATTTCTCGCAGACCTTGCATGTCCATTGCCAAAGTGGAAATGCAGAATACCTGTCCTGTGATGTAATGCTCCTGCACACAGATTAGCTTCGAGCTACAGAGCCATCCACTTTCATTTGTACAGAAGCACAGAGTGCATGCAATGAACCTTTGTGTTACTACAGCAAGCCCCATTCCAACCAGAGGCCATGGCTGCAGTAGGCATATCCTTCTGCTGGGAATGATGAGCCAGCAATAAACTCTTATTCCCATCTTCCTCACCAGCAATTCCAGTACTTCAGATAATGTTCAAACCCAGGCTGTCTGGATTGTAATTGAGGCTCTCTGTCTTTACTGTTCTTACCCCCACTTAGAGGTAGCAACATCCTTGACCTGGTCATTACTAACATGGGCGACCATTGCTCTACATCAGTAGTCAACTCCTCCCTGCTTAGATCCAACCAGAAAGTAATCACCTTGGAAATGCACCCCCTCCTCCATAAAGAACCACCATGAAAGACTTCTCCAAAGCTAACTTTGGGCTCCAAAACACAGTAATGGCTATCATCACGGCACCCGTGCAAATGAAGAATAGTTGCATGACTGCCGAATCATACACCAATTCACTGTACGAACACGTACACAAATGCATGGATCTCGCCATACCCAATAGAACCAAGATGCTCTCCTCCAAAAAAGGAAGCCAATCTGGTGGTCCCCTGCCATAAACAAACTCTACAACAGAAGGAGGAAACGGATGAGGAATAAGGAAGTCCCAAGACTGGAAAAACTCCCTTATCAGCTTCAAAAAAAGTTGAGATTCCCCCCTGAAATCTTCTAAAGATAGCTATGAAAACAGAATTGCAGCAGATAGTAAAGACAACCACAAGGCCCTCCGTAGTTATGAAAAGAATTTCCATGGCAATACCCAGATTTGCTCTGAGCTACTGCACAATGGTACCTTTTATACTGAACCAACAGATATTGCCAATATACTGGCTGACAGATTCAGCCAACTCCCCCCCCCCCCAAAGGACCAATCACAATACCAGTAGATTGCCAGGCACCCAGGATTACTGCTGCACAGGTTAAAACAGCACTGTCCAAGGCCAAAAATACAGCTTCTGTGGGACCTGACAATATATCCCCGGCTGTGTTCTACATGAACTACAGAGTGAAGTGGCACCTCACCTGTGTGCCCTGTTCAATCTCAACCTCACCTCAGGCTTTGTCCCTACCAAATGGCGCACTGCTACAGTCATCCCTCTCTACAAAGGAGGCGCGATTACAGACCCTGGGAACTATCGCCCCATTAGCCTGACTAGTCTGATATGCAAAGCTATGGAACGCATCATCATGGACCTAATAAACAAGGATATAGGGAATCTCCAAACTCTGGATCCCACAGTTTGGTTTTGTGAAGGGTAGATCATGCCTACTCAACCTGGTCGACTTCTCTGAGTCAGTCACCAGAGCTGCGGATGAAGGCAAGGTGGTTCATACAGCATACCTTGATCTGGCAAAGGCCTTTGATACCATTCCCCACTCAGGAATCATAGGAAAATTCACTAAGCTAGGCATCAACCCAAATATCACTAGGTGGGTTGCAAAGTGGCTCACAGATGGAACACACAGTGTGAAAGTAGCTGACTCAAGTCAGACTGCCAACCAGTCACAAGTGGAGTCCCACAGGGTTCAGTCCTGGGTCTTCTCCTGTTTGGTATCTACTTCTCTGAAGTCCAGGCCAACACGTAGGGACTCTGGCTGACAAAATTTGCAAACTATTGCAAGATGGGAGCTATTAACGCCCCAAGTGATGACATCCTACAGAAAGGCCTCACTGAGACAGACTGGTGTCAGAACCATGGCATTGAGCTCAATGCCAAAAAATGTCATCATCCCCTTTGGGAAAAACCCAGTTCCCATGAATTACCACGTCAATGGTAGTCCACTGAACACAGAAGTTTTTATAAGAGATCTGGGAACACAGGTTGACAGCAACCTCTCTCTTAGCCACCACATTGCCACTGTAGTCAGTCCTTCTGTGTGGCACATCCCATTACTAAGGGTTTTAAATCCAGGCAGAAAGAGGTCATTGTCTCCCTCTACTCTTCCCTCATTAGGCCAATCATAGAGTACGATGCCCCATTTGGCATGTACCTCACTAGACACCTGCAACAACTAGAGAGGCCACAGAAGTACCTCACAAATAGATCCTAGGCCTTAAACACTTGTCCTATATGGACATGCTCAAAAAAACTCCAACTATTCTGTCTCCTATCGCCTACTTGGAGGTGATCTCTACTTGACTTATAAAGTCATTTCTGACCCGGCTCTGTTAGAAATGCTACATCTGAAGAAATCCCAATCCCTACGCACCACACATTCCGGAGACCACAACCTCATAACCACAATCAACAGAACATGCTGGAAGGACAAGTTCATAACGCAGAGACTGCCCATGCTATGGAATAGACTTTCCATACATGTCAAGCAGAGCACCTCACTGGCCCTCTTCAAGAGAAATCTTGAGTGGATGGGAAATAGAAAATTCACCCTGGGGATCACTCCAGTGGCTCTACTCGACAGAGGTACTGGGAGCTAAGGTCGGGTGGCACGATGCCGGGGTAATCCTATGGGCTAGGCTTGTAAAGGCTCCAGAGCCATTAGCCTAGTACACACCTATGAACCTATAAAAGCATGCAAGGCCAACAAAATGTCTTACATGGACCAACTCAAAGTCCTGTCTCTTTACTCAGTATCCTACAGACTGCTAAGAGCTGACCTGTCTGGCATACATATTATCCTCTGACCCATTACTGATGGATTTACTACACCTCAGTAAGTCAAATGGCATCAGATGTACTCATTCTAGGGATCTAAACCTCTTCTGCAACATTAATTATTCTAACTAATACAGTAGTTATTCTAATTGGGGGTAATATATAACTATAACTACCAACCATTTGATGGGGCAAGACCAATAACCTATGCTTAAAATGGCCCGCATGGGCAGTTAGCCTAGTCCTTACCTATGTACCTATATTGAACAACCATACCTCCATCCTGAATTAAGAACTGGTACTAGGGCATAAGGTACTACATCTGTGGTACAGGTGATTACTAGAATTCTGTACTAAAGGAGGATGTAACCTCATACTGTTAGGGACACTACCCAGATGTAAAGCATGGAGTACTAAAGTAGTGCTTTATCTGGGGAATAAGATAAACATGCTAAGCACTTCCCTAGCATGAGACCTGAATGCAGCAGTGCTTAAGGGTGTTTAAACACCCCTAGGTGCTGCTGTGATGAGGACTGTAACTAGATACATTGCTGTCTGTTAAAGAACAGCAGTAGAAGTTAAAGTGTCTTTTAAAAGCTGTTAAAACTTCCTAGACACACTGTTCTGCCATGTTTGTTTATAACAGGCTTTAAAGTTCTTCACTGTTCACAGAAACACTTTTTCTGTCTGCCTACACTTTCTGCTTCATGTACTACCTGTTCCAGAAACAAAGTTCCATGCTCTATAAAGAATTAGTGTTTCTAATCATAACCAGCAGTATTCTTAACATGGATGCTTCACTCTCAAAGTAATTTTTTTCTGAATGAACACATAATATGCTGCTATGATGAGGCCTGATCATAATACTGTTATTTTTGTGACTTCTTCTAAAGAAGATACTACAACTGTGCAAAATGTATGCTATAGCAGATATGTTACAGTGGATCTGAAGTAGGATATTCATTTGTCTGCAACCTGTGGGTTATGGATCCGATATCGGATCCGAACCGGCATGGTTTTCCAGCTATGGATCCAAGCTCTCAGCTCCTCCCCTCACCCATAATGCCCTGCTCTACCCTCATGACCTCAGATCTTGTTTGCCGCGCTGGTAACTGGATGTGGATACATAGCTCTCAGCTAAGTGGACTATTTTCTTGTTTAAAAACAGAGAATTTTTTGTTTCTTTAACTAAATTTGTGTGAAAGTAGTAGGTTTCCCGTTAATATAGACTGTTTTAAGTTTATTTTAAGTTACAGTAATAATTTTTATTCCCTCCCCTCGCTAGAGTGTGTGTGTAGGCCTGTGTGCTTTTTGTTGTTTAAGTTACTTTTCTGTAACTTAGGTTTTATAGATTATGGCTGAACAGCCTAAGTCTATATTTTCAAATGCCCGAGTGTGGCCATAAGCTCTCACCGGCTGATGGCCACACTCGGTGTGTTAGGTCTTGGGGTTGAACACCTCACATCTGGTTGTTCCATCTGTGCAGGGTACAACCCCAGGGCACTGATGGAGCGGAGGTCCAAGCTGGTCATGGCGGGTCTTTTTCCGCAGGACTCGGCTCCGCCTCCGCTCCTTCGGGACTCCTGCGGCTGCAGTTGTTCCCCTGTGGCACCCCTCCTGCTGCTGGGTCTCAAACTCACGCTTCTGGTGAGGATAGGGATGCAACTAGAAAGGACCGGAGGTAGAAGCACCACAAGCAGCGGGCCGAGACCTCTGTTTCGCCCCGCCAGCCAAGCGGCTTCTCCCGGCTCCTGTCGGTTCGGTCTCCTCCTTCGGCTCCGGTCCCCTGTGTGCTTCTCACCGGGTCCTGAGGAGGAGGAGACCCGATCTCGTCGAGGCTATCGAGGAGGCATTCCAGGCCTACCTCGGTAGCCTCGTCGAGATCTACCCATAGCCTTTCTGATGCTGATCTGGACCGGATGATGAGAAGGTTCATCCAGGCCCAGATGCAGATGGGAGTGCTCTTGCCTCCCCTCGGGGAGCTCAACACCCTTTTAAGCCTATTGCTCCTTCTCCGACCCGCTATCCGGGTTCGAGCAACTGGAGCCGAGCAGCCGAGCCGGGGAGGTCGGAGCCGATAGTACTTGGTACCGGATCCGACCCTGCCCTCGAAAGTGCGTCGGACCCGATCTCGGAGCCTGGATCCGAAGCCGGATCCGGGGATCAGTGCTCCTTCGGCGCCGTCTGTGTCGGAGCGCACTGTCCCTTCGGATCCGAGTGCTTCGCGCCGGCTCCGATCCACTCTTCGGATCCGAGGGGAGCCGATTGTCGGATCCTTTGGTCGAGGTCGGCTCCCTTCGGCTTTTGATGTAGTGGAGAGGGCTCTGTTGAGGGTCTCCGGACCCCGGCACTTGCTTCGCCCGTCCCCGCTCCCTCTGCACTGGGCCAGGCTTCCACCATCCGGCCCCTGGGACAGCCCGCTTGTGCCCCAAGTTGCTCCCATGGAGCAAATTGCTGCTGCGAGGACTCCTCTGACAGCCCCCAGAGGAGGCCCCTCAAGCATACGCAAAAGGAGGCACATTGACTCCCGAGTCTCTCACTGAAGACACGGACTTGGAGGAAGGGAAGGCTCCCCACGGTCACCCCGAGGATGTCTCCTTCGGAGACATCATGGAAATGCTCCGATTAGGGGGTGGTCTGCCCCAAGTCTTCCTCGGACGAGTCCGTGTTCTTGGAGGCATTCAAACGGGCCCGTCTACCTCTTGGGTGTCCCCTGCCGACCCCTGGTGGACCTTATTACCACCAGGGCGTGGAAGGAACCGGACACCGTGGAGCCAATTCCCAAAAGACCTGATAGGATCCTTAGTCCGCCTCCGACAGGACCCATTGGAGTAAGGGGCCTCCTGTAGATGCCATGTTGATGGCGGCCACAAAGAGGGAACTGGCTCAGGAGAGTCCCTCAGTCCACCCACCGAGCAAGGAGTCTCGGATGATGGACCGCTTGGGGAAGCGGATGTTCAGTTCGGCGACCTTCTCGGTAAGGGCGCTGAACTATTTGGCACATGTTATTCGGATGCAGCGAGACCTTATTAAGGAGTACGCTGCATCCCCCCCTGAGTCCATTTCGGAGGAGGACAGAGTTCTGCACTCCACCAAAATGGCCACTCTTAGGTCAGTCACAAATACTTCTATGCGGCTACTCTCCCATGCTACGGAGGCGCCGCTAGAGCTGCGGGACAGGACTGGTCACTAGACGCCAGGCCTGGCTCCGTCACTGCGATTTTTCTGAGCCCTTCAAGGCGCTTTGCGAACGCCCCTTTGATGGTTCTGCTCTGTTTGGCAAGACCGTTCGCGACGTTGACCCAGAGCGAGAAGGACGGAAGACGCTGTCTGCCGTCGGAATCCGCTTCTCTGCACCCCAGAGGCCCTATTCTAGGAACCAAAAGGGTCAGAAGAAGATGTGGTTCCGAAGTCGCAGCAGTCCCAGCCTGCTCCGGACAACCAGTCCTTCCGTGGCAGAGGAGGACAGGGAGGACGCCGCCCTAGAGGCAGAGGGGCTCCCAGAAACTTCGGGTCCAGGGAACCTTTCTCTGAACGGCCCGCGCAGCAACCCTGAGAGGTTGCCCGACTGCTCTACTCTGGAGGCAGTCGGGGACGTTGGGCACCTAGCGGCATGGGAGTCCATAACATCGGACCGCTGGGTTCTCCAAATCATATCCAGGGATATCGCATTCCTTTCCTTCACCTTCCAAAGATGAAGTCCCTCCCAGACGTACCACCCGGTCAAAGGGAGGCCGCTTTGGCAGAAATTGGCCATCTGCTAAAGAAAAGAGCCATCCAGCCCGTTCCCCCAGACCAGATCGGATCAGGGTTCTACTCCAGATTCTTTTTAGTGCCAAAAAAGACGGGGGAACTAAGACCAATCCTAGACCTCTCTCTTGAATCTGGCAGTCCCCAAAGAAAAATTCCGAATGGTCACTCTGCAATCTATTCTCCCCCTTCTGGGAGAAGAACACTGGATGTGCTCGATAGATCAGAAGGACGCGTACAACCACATCCTGATGGACAGGCGCCCAGGAGGTTTCTCCGCTTCGGCTGGGAGCCAGTCACTACCAGTTCGGGTCCTTCCCTTTGGTGTCAGCACAGCCCCAGGGTGTTTACCAAAGTACTAGCAGTGGTAGCGGCCCACCTGAGGCTTCAGGGGTGCAGGTCTTTCCCTACCTGGACGACTGGCTCCTTACCGCCCCAACAAGGCATCTACTTCTCTTGGCGAGACTCCTTTCTCCATCTTGCTCCATTTCTGGGCATCACAATAAATACAAACAAGTCCAACCTGGCGCCCACACAGCTCTTAGATTTCATAGGGGCCAGACTAGACACAAGGAGTTTACGAGCCTTCCTCACTGCGGACAGAGTTCTAAATCTGCAGCTCCAGGTGCGGCCATTCTCCATTCAAGTTCTGTTCCAGTGGAGTTGGTCCTGAGGGCTCTAGGGTCCATGGCTTCGCTATAGCACTTCTTCCTCTTGCCAGGCTCAATATGCATTCTACAGTGGACGCTCTTAGTACAGTGGTCATACCTTGCTCTCCCATGCATCATCCCATAGCGATCAGCAAGGCTTGCAAGCGGTCCCTCTTGTGGTGGCTCCACTCCCGGATCTCCACGAGGGTCGCCCATTTTGTGCTTCTCCCCTCTCGCCACGGTGACCACGGACGCCTCCCGCCTCGGGTGGGGGCACTTTATGGGCCGGACAGTCCAAGGCACGTGGAACGATTCAGAGACCTTACTGCATATCAATGTTCTAGAGATGAGAGCAGTGCTCTTAGCGTTGCTAGCACTTCAGGACTTTCTTCCCTTGGGAACAATTGCGATTCAATCGGACAATATGTCTGTTGTCTGGTACATCAACAAGCAAGGGGGAACGAGGTCTTACCCTCTTTGTCGAGAGGCCATGAGAGTTTGGGAATGGGCAATCTCCACCAATCGCTTTCTCATAGCAACGCACATTCCGGTCGGTCCAACATCCTAGCGGACAAGCTCAGTCGCACCATTCTGACCCCTTACGAGTGGTCTCTCAATTGTCAAGTAGCGGAACGCATATTCGCACGGTGGGGAACAACATCATGCGATCTCTTTGCTTCTCCCTCAAACACCAAGTGCGACAGTTTTTTCGCTCTAATACCTCCTCCCGGAGGTACCCCAAGAGACGCTCTGGTGCATGCTTGGCCACCCGGTCTTCTGTATGCCTATCCACCCTTGCCTCTGATGCTGCAAGTTCTTCAGAAAGCCTCTCGGGTGGGTTGCAGAATGATTCTCATTGCTCCATTTTGGCCTCGACAGATCTGGTTCCCCTTTCTAAGGTCTCACTCGGTGAATCCTCCTTGGATTCTAGATCCCATTCCGGATCTGATATCCCATCCATCTTGCATTCCTCCTCCGAACCTGGACAACCTGAAGCTGACCGCTTGGCTGCTCCAGTTCCACTCTTGATAAGGACTCCCGGTATTTCTTCACCGGTAAAGGCTATTTTGGTGGCGGCTCATAAACCATCCACTAGAAAGGTTTACCGAAGCAAATGGAAACGTTTCTCTGTGTGGGCGGAGCGGCAAGGCCTAAATCCCTTCACGGTTCCTCTCCCTGTAGTGCTTGATTTTCTAACCTCTCTCTTTAATGATGGTGCCAGCAGTTCCACAGTCAAAGTTCAACTGGCGGCAATTTCTCACTATCACATTGGTCAAGAGTCTAATCCTCTTATGTCAGCCAAATTGTGCAAAACATTTCTTAAAGGTACTTTCCTTCTCAGGCCCTCTATAAAGCAAGCAGTTCCTCCTTGGGACCTTTCTTTGGTCCTACAGGCCTTGACCGCTCCCCCTTTCGAGCCCGCAGCTACGGTGGATCTCAAATTCTTGTCATACAAGACAGCCTTTTGGTAGCCATTACATCAGCCAAGAGAGTTTCTGAACTTCAAGCTTTATCAGCTAAACCTCCTTACTTGGTATTTCATCCGGACCGTGTCTCCCTCAGGACCAACCCGTCCTTCCTTCCTAAAATCGCTTCTGAAGCAAACATCAATCAATCCATTAACCTCCCTGTTTTCTTCCCTAAGTATGAAAACAAAGGTGAATATAAGCTACACTCACTAGATGTTCACAGGCAACTTAGATTTTATCTCAACAGGACGGGTGGTCATAGGCAATCCGACCAGCTGTTTATTTCCTTTGCAAAATTCAATTTGGGCAAGCCAATTTCTAAAGTTTCTCTGTCCCGCTGGATTTCACAGTGCATTTTATTGGCTTATCAAGCGTCAGGAAGGCCCGCACCGGGGTGTTCATGCCCATTCAACCCGGTCAGTATCTACCTCGGCAGCCTTCAAGGCTAGGATTCCTCTAGATGATATTTGTGCAGCAGCCACGTGGGCTTCATCTCATACATTTATTTCTCACTATAAGTTGGATCTTGCATCTAGGGTAGAGCATCCTTTGGCTCCGCGGTGCTCCGGAATATCCTTCCATGATGGCCGCCCAAGATTCAGGTAGCTGGGGACTCTGTCCCACAGGTTGCAGACAAATGAATATCCTACTTCAGATTTAGAAGTTATGTACTCACCATAACGTTCCATCTGAGTAGGTGTATTCATTTGTCTGCAACCATCCCGCCCTCCTATCCCCTGGCCTTTCAGTTTCCTGCATATTCCTTGTTACCCTTTTTAGGGTATTGTTGCTTTGGCAAACTCGATCTGAGGTCATGAGGGTAGAGCAGGGCATTATGGGTGAGGGGAGGAGCTGAGAGCTTGGATCCATAGCTGGAAAACCATGCCGGTTCGGATCCGATATCGGATCCATAACCCACAGGTTGCAGACAAATGAATACACCTACTCAGATGGAACGTTATGGTGAGTACATAACTTCTAATTTCTTGAAGCTTTCCTCCTTTCTCACCTCTTGGAAAATTGTTCATGTGAGAAGCATCTACATATTTTATCATAATTGTATTTATGGTACTTGCATATTATTGCAACCACGTTGCAAACATCTCACGGTTGTACATGCACTGCTGTCAAACCACAATGAACAGGTCGCAGATAACATTAAGTACCCAAACTTGTAGTAATAAGTGAAACTGAACTGATTTTTTATGTGTGCAACAACTTTACTTGAGACTTCATAGTGTAAATAAGTAGAATAGGTTCGCAGAGAAAAATGGTCATCTTCTAAGCCTCTTATTCCCAGTTTACTCTGAGTACCACACGCCTTAAATCCTGATGTTAAGGACCACATCCTCAAGAATAGCACTCATGTATTTTGAGGTGTTGCTCTATAAATGGTGTTATGGATGCAATGTTTTGCGATCATCGCAGGACGTGGCCATAGCAATCAACCTCGTAACATACAAAATCTGGACAAAGCCCCAAAAATGGGGACCAATTTTAAAGATTGTAGCAACTTTCTAAGTTGATGAGAGCAATAAAAGGTTTACTGTTACCATGCATTTTTCTGAAGAAAATGAACTGTGAAACTCAAAAACCTGTCGGTATTTAGAGAAATCATTCCTCACTGATTTTTTCCAAAAAATCCAGAAAACCACCCACATTTTTTTTGTTAAGAACAGACCAAAAATGTGCCCATTCCTTGACGATGTGGACAGTTGAGCGGTATTGACGTGGAACTGTCTACTTGCCACAAGGGTGTGCTTCTGTACCCACAAATGCCATTTAAGTGCCATTACATTGTTACACTTCAGAAGCAGTGCAACTCCATGGTTATTTCAAAGTGGTTATATGGCTCATAGTGGAAGTACACAAACAACTGTTAGGCCAGCAGAAAGGCAGTAAAGCCATCAAGTAAGGGCCACAGGTTGGAGGGATCCTGACACGTAACTAAACAGACCTAAGATTGTGTGGTTGCAATGATACGGAAGTACCGTATTTCTCTAATATTTTGGATAACCTGCTTGTAGCAGTTTACTATTCCCATGTTTGTACAGTGCAGTTCAAGGTTTCTAGGTGTTAATTTGCTGTATGTTAGCACTAGACCAGACTTTCATTTCCAGATATGAGGAGTCCTGCACCACTTCTGGCAGTACTTTCCATTGTTCAAGACTCACTTTGATACTTGCAGAAAAGAGAGCCAGGAAAGAAAATTTAGTTAAAAAATGTTAACCTTTTTTTTAAGACCTACTGTTTTTTTAATTCTGGATCTGTGATCAGTGTCCTGGCTGTAGGACATGAGCAGAGCTCTTGCTTCAAGATAAATCCATTTCTCCTTCCCCTATTTGTGTGTGAAATTTCATTTGGTAAAAACTGGAATGCCAGACTTGAGCAGTGCATGATGGTGGCCGCAAGAAAGGTTCAACAGCCTGAGATTGTTCTGCATATGAAACTTGTATAATGCCTGTAGCATCTGTCCTGGCTGTTTTCTGCAGCAGAAGCTTTACTCCCAAATCCGCAGTTGTGATGAGTACTCGGAGCTTTTCATCTGGTGTTGTCTTAGTGAAGCATAGCAGCTCCATCTTTTTTACTGAAGAGTTTCCAGTGAAAACCTTAATTCACTTTTAGAAGAATATTGTTTGAAACTGATGGTCGTATTGAAGTTGTAGAGTATTCAACAACTTCAGTAAGAGAGGAACAGAAAATGATTTTGGTATCAGTTATGGAAAATGGTTACAACATTTTGGCTTGAGCTGCTGGGGAAACCTTTTTTTTCCCAGTCCAGTTGTGATTTTGACAGAACTTGAAAAAGTTGAAAGATAGGAATAACATCTCTTATAAAAATGTCTACCAACTTTAATTAAACTGTAGAAGGATATAATCTTAAATTCTGAAGACTCTCCTAAAGAAGTGTGTTGCAGTTGTAAAGGCTATTTTTGTTTTGTCATTATTTACAAGAAACCATTTAGTGCAGTGATTCAGTAAGTTCCTCTCTCATCCCTGACAACTTTTGCCCATCCTAGCAGAGGATGACCACATTTTCTATGTTTTGAGATGTTCTGTCTGGTTGCATACTTTAGGGCCCTTTTACCTGTTCAAGTTAGAATATATGGTCTATAGAGTTAAAGTTCATATTTACACATCTACAGATGCCTCCAAATTGGTCATTTGCATTGAAAAAGGCAGATGCTGAAATCGAATCCTGGTAATATCAAGATTGAAAAAAAAAAACAGAAGTAATCCAGAAGGCTTGAGTGAAGTCTAGTATTTACCTGTGACCCAGAAGAGTGACAGAATTAACAAGAAACTGAGAATAAAGGATTAGTCCAGATAAAATCACTTTAGCTAGCAGATCTTGGAGTCTCTCTCTCTGTCTCTCCCTGTGGGAGGAACAAAGACACCTTGTTGAAGTTTTCAGTAGATTATTCAGTTAAGTAGGGAGACAGATGAGTGTCCAATTCATTATTTTGAATAACTTCCATTTTTCAGCAGGCGTGAACTCGTAGTCAACCCTGCCAGGTCCAAATTGATGAAATTCAGAACTGCTGAATGACTTCCAAGATCCTCCTTACTCAAATGCTCTACCCCAACCAGTTAAACCATTTAATGCATTCAAATACTTTGCTATATATCTTGATCCTTCTGTAAATTTATGTGCATTCATGTGTTGTCATCAGTTTTAAGTAATAAAGCAACACATAGATTAACCATTTTTCTTGCCCATGAGGCAGAATTTCAGTAGTTGAAAATGTACCATCTACCTCTTCAGAGACTGAAAATGCACTTTCCATTGTTAGCACTCTGTAGTTTCTTACTACTCTTTTTTTTACAGAAAGTTCTGAATAAAATTTCCCATTTTATAAAAAAAAATTTTCTGGCATTACCTTGGAGCTTTTTTCCCTGGACCTCTGCTGAAAATGGGCATGAATCCAGTCTGACTATCCCGGTCAACAAATATAAAATAAATAACAGTTCCATTAACACTCCAAAGACACCCCAGCAACAACTGCAAGATCCACCATTTTATATAAATCTATTTGTCTTTACTTTCTAGCCTTCTGTTTCTCATTAGATGTCCATTCTTTCAAAAACGAGCATTCTGTACTTGGAAAAACAAACACTGGCACAGAAGGTCTTGGTTACCACCCCCTTCTACACTTACCATAAGTGAAAGAGCATTTTCCAACACTCCTTATCCTGCAGTGTGAAATTTTCTACCACTTGAATTTTGAAATCTATTTACCCCATTCTCTTTGGGGAAAGATGCATATCACTTGTCAGAATCCTGTCAAAGAATAAACCTTTGCCTTTCTCTGCCCGTATGTTGGGTATTCTGTGCCTATCTAGACACAATTAATATAACTCTTCTTAGGCCTTCATTCAAATGGCAATGATTTAAGAATCCTAGAATCATAGGAGTTTACTAAGCTACTGGCCCCGAGGCCCTTATAGGGTCTATATTAGAACACCAAACGTTCAAAATTTCGAGTGTTCTAATATCGAACCATATGAATCGAAAACTTAAAACATTCAGAACAGCAAATTTTTTCTTAGGGAAAAGATTTGCTGTTCCAGAACACATACACACAACACAAGCACACCAAACAGCAATCCACATACATACACCTTAACCCTACACTAAACTATACATACACCACTAACTATCCACTTACCTTAACCCTAACCCTAAAGTATGTCACTATCGCACAGTCACCTCACCCGTGCCCTAACCCTAACTCACCTACCCTGCCCTAACCCTCACACCCACACAATCGCACACTTACCTGAACCTGACCCGTAACTTTCCACCACAGCGCTGAAAATATCAAAGCAACAGAAACGGACAACCGAATTCTTTCCCTAGGAAAAAAAATCGGTTTTCTGTTTCTTCGATATTTACAGCTTTCGCTGAAAATGGGTCGATATTAGAACACTCAAAATTTTGAACATTCAGTGTTCTAATATTAGACCCCCCTTATAAGCCTAGTCAAGAGTTTAGTCCATGTTTAGACAAGTCAGCACCCGATGCCCCTGTCCAGCATGGACACGGGTGGAATCCCAGGGATATATTTTCTGTTTCCCATCCAGTTATCCAGGCTGTGCTAAAAAAAGGGTAAGGAGGTACTCTGCTTGACATGGAGAGGGAGTTTATCCCATAGATGGGAGAGTCTCTGGGACACATCTGTTCCGCCAACAAGTCCTGTTGATGTCACATACCAGGTTGAGGCCACACATGTGAGTTACTTGAGTGGAGCTTGACTTGCAGATATGCAGCAGTCCCATCAAGGTGGGGTTCATGATCACCTTGTATGCCAGACAGAGGTCACCACTGAGGAGACTGTGAGTACAGGGATAGGGCTTTTAGCCTATCTGTGCATGGTAGATGTTGAGGCCCTGGATTCTCCTGGTGAGGAACCTCTGTGGTCTCTCCAGCTGCTGCATGTGCTTTGCGAGGTACCAGCCAAAAGGAGCATTGTACTCGATGGGCTTATAAGGGAAGAATACAGGGATGTTATGACCTCCTTGTCCCTGGCTGAGATGCAGTTATTTATGAGGCGGGCCATGTAGAAGGATTTCCGTACAACGGAAGAAACATGGTGGTCAAAAGTCAGGTTGCTATCAACCTGGGTGCCCAAATCCCTCGCAACTGATTGCATGCTTAGGGCATTGTTATTAATAAGATCATTTATGGAGATGTCACTCTCCCCAAAGGGGATGATTATGCATTTTTTGGTATTCAGGTTGTGGCCTTTGGCACCATGTTTTGGCACCAGTCGTTTGTCTGAAAGAGACCCTGTTGGAGGATCTCTACATCATTAGGGGGATTGATGTCAGCACCCAGCTTGCAGTCACCTGCAAACTTGGTCAGCCATAGGCCACTGGTTTTGGCCTGCATCTCAGAAAAGTATATCCCAAATAACAGAGGCCCCAAGACTGAACCCTGGGGTATGCCAGGATACATGGGGGTTAGCAAAATTGGTCTTTGTTACCCTTTTTCATAATATTTCAGCAAACGTTTTTTCCTTTTAGTATGTACTATTTTTTCCAATTTTACTGAAAAGCGTACTTTATGCGTTTTTTTTTTTTTCCTTTTCCAAAACTCTTATTTCACAGATGAGTATTGTCTAAACTGCTGTTCAAGTGCATTTTTTGAGTTAACGGTGCATTTAAGTCTGAATGTGGTATTTTGTGATGAAATAAACCTTTCTAACAAAGGTGTCCTAGAACTTTGTTATTCAGACTCTAACCTTAAGAGTTTTCACCTTGTGTAAATTCATTCTGTTAGCACCTTCACTTGGGCAGTGTTTGAAAAGGGTCCTCAGACCAGTTCAGTTAACATTCTTAACAAATGTTAAATGCATTTTGAGTCATGGTACTGGATTTCACCGCTTTTACTGGGAAGATAGGCAGCCCCTTAAAACAGAAAATGCATTTAAGTAATCAAAATTGTGATTTTTTTTTTTCTGGCATTGTTCCATTTTGATATTAAACTAATGTACCTTTTTCCTAGCCATTCTGGAATGGGCATCACCTCGCTATGCTTCAGGAAATGTTTTTTTTTTCCTAAGCTGCAAGTCTGGGTATAGTAATTTTTAATTGAAGCCAAGTTAATCAAATGACAGCTTAATCAAACTTGAGCAAAACGCATGCAGTGATAGCAACTGTGAATGAAGTAGGGGGAAGACCCTCTTCCCCACATCCGCCAAGCATAGGAACCTGTATACCACCTTGGTTGGTATAGCCTGTTCTGATGTTACATAACCTCTGGGCAAATTAATTTTTTGTCGCACTTGTTTGTCAATGAACCCAACTTCATAGTTTGAACTGTAGAGTTTCTCCCAAGTCCATTTTTGTGTTTTAAGTACAGCGTATCTAGTAGTATTAATCAGAACACATTTATGATTCTTTTAAAATATGTGTGTTGGAGTGGACCAGAATCCACATGCTTGCCTTGTGGTTCGGATACTTATGGAAATGAATAATTTGCAAGACCTGGACAATCTGGGATTCTGGTTGATTCACTGAGTGCTATTGAAGCAAATAGTTTTGTGAATGTGTCTGAACTCCAAAAGTGATTTTTCAGGAGGCGTGGTTCAAGGGAGTAACAACTACGGTCTCACAATAGTGGGCAAAAATGCAACCCCCCCCCCCCCCCGGGCTTTTTATTCAACAAACATTCAGCAAATTGGCTTCCTATAATCTGCCTGTTTTACAGCTGGGAATTATCCAGGTCTGTTAAAGGATTTGTAAATTTACAGTGAAATCCAGACTCCACTCAGTTCTTATCTGTAACGGCTTGGTATCAAAATATTTGCATAAAATATTACTTTTTTTGAGGAATCAAGTGATTTTTAATTGGCTTGTGTCATTTTATTTTTTCCCCTAGGCTGGCAGCCTCGTTGGTTTGTTCTCCATGGAGGTACACTGTCCTACTACAGCTCACAGGAGGACTCGTGGAAAGGCTGTAAAGGCAGTATTAAAATAGCAGTATGTGAAATAGAAGGTAAGTCGCATTTTGTTTACTGCAAGCTTGAGGGCTGCTGAAGCATGGCAGAGACATGCACAGTACTGTTTTATCTTGCTGCTTTCAAGTATAATCTAGAAAATGATAGGCTGGATACTGAGTGCATTATGTAATGCCCTCAGATGTTCACCCTTTCCCTTCACACACTTGTAGTCTGTTTCTGAGCAATAAGTTGGGGGAGATCACCTTCACAGAGGCCGGTCACTAGCATAGTACCTCAGAGCTGTGCTCTGTTTGCTCCTTTTTGACATCTACTACTTGGAAAGAAAGGCCAGTGTTAAGGGAAGTCTGGTTTACCAGATTTGCAGATTACAGACTTGGAGTTGTCCTAGAATCCCCCCACCAATACACTCTCATCCTAGAGACAAAACTAACATAGACAAGTAACTGATGCATGGCTTAAAACTTGGTGCAGAGAAAGGCATAATAGTGCCCCTTAGGATGAAGGCCACCCTAGGAAATTTCATCATAGATGACACGTCCCTAAAAGTAGTACCAGTAGTTTGATTTGGTAAAATGTTAGTGGAAATCCAAGTTACACTCATGTCTAATGTCATAAACAAATCCTCCTTTGTTCCTCAACTTTTATAAGCAAGGACATGGCAACTAGGTCCAAGGAACTTATCGTTCCTCTGTATTTCGCCCTCATCAGGACCATCATGGAGTACAATGTCCCTTTGGTATGTGCCTGACTAGGTACATACCAATGCAACAAATGGAACATTCACAGAAGTTTGTCAAAAAATACGTGACATAAACAGCATGTCCTGTGCAGATTGCCTGTTTGTAAGAAACGGAGTATAGATACAGGGCTTTGAGGTGATCTATGCCTGATAAACAAATTATCCTTGGCTCCCACTCTGGCCTTTTGCATATCCACAAAATGAATGGCATCAGAATTACTCTATTTAGAAATATTAAAATTTGCTTGTGACATAAATAGGGCACACTAGAAGGACATGTATGTGTCTCAGAATTCCCCTTCTCTGGAACAGGCTTCCCATCTATGTGAAGCAGAACTGTTCCTAAATCTATGCAAGCGAAGCCTGGATCAATGGATGGAAAATAGGAGATGCACCCAGGGTGTACCACCTATGTCTCTAATGGACAGAAGCAGTATATAAATCCTGCCTTGGTTTATATATCTCTATTTGTGAGATACAGTTTTTAAGTGCTTAACTAGGCTTATAAAGGCCCTAGTGGTCGTTGGCTTTTTGTGAACCCAAGATGCATTTCAACAGATTTGAGTAGTGTTTAACCTTTGTTTGGCATCTAGGTGTTCTTGCACTCTGTATTTGGTGGTTATATCTGGTGCCTCTTCCAGTACTGTAACACTGTTGAATTCACATCTGGTTTTAGCAACATTTGGTCAGACTGTATTCCGGGATGGTCCAACATTCTAGTGGACAGGTTAAGTCAGACTATTTTGATGCCTTACAAGTGGTCTCTGAATCTTTCAGTAGCAGAGCAGATCTTCCTGGAGTGGGGTCAGCCTTGCTATGATCTCTTCGCATCTCCTTCCAACGCAAAGTGCAGCGAGTTTTTCGCTCTGAACCCCTGCCGGGGGGAGTCCCTCAGAGATGCTCTAGTCCATGCTTGGCCTCCCAGTCTTCTGTATGCATACCCTCCAGTACCTCTTATTCTGAGGTTTCTGTAGAAAGCTTGTCGACTGGGGAGCAAAGTGATCCTCATTGCCCCATGTTGGCCTCTCCAGGTATGGTTTCCCTTCCTTTGCTCTCATCTTCTGGCTCCGCTTTGGATCATGGATCCCATTCAGAATCTGATTTCACACCCATCGGGGGTTCCTCATCTGAACCTAGACAGTTTGAAGCTCACGGCTTCGCTGCTCCAGTTCACATGATCACCAGGACTCCTGGATTATCCTCTTCAGTTAGGTCTGTTCTGGTGACTGCTCATAAGTCTTCAACCAGGAAGGTTTACCACAGCAAATGGAAACTTTTTTTTTTGTTTTGGGCTTCTCAAAGGAAGTTTAGACTCTTCACGGCCCCTATTTCTGCCATTTTCAATTTCCTAGCCAATATTTTTCAACAGGGAGCAAATTATTCTACTATCAAAGTTCAGTTGGCTGCCATTTCTCATTTTCATGTGGGTGAGAATTCTGCCTCCTTGGCCTCATCCAGACTGTGATGCCTTTATCAAAGGGACTTTTCTATTATGCTCTCCGGTCAAGGATCCTGTTCCCCCATGGGACCTTACTATGGTTCTTCAAGCTCTGGTCACTCCGCCTTTTGAACCTGCTGCAACCACAGACCTTACATTTTTATCTTGGAAAACAACATTCTTGGTGGCTATCACTTTTGCTAAAAGGGCTTCAGAACTACAAGCTTTTGTCCATCAAAGTTCCATATATGATTTTCCATAAAGATAGGGTTTCCCTTCGGACCAATCCATCTTCTTCCTAAGGTGGCATCACAAGTTAATATTAATTAGACCATTAATTTACTTGTCTTCCCTAACTTTGCTAACAAAGTGGAATACAAACTTGTTGGATGTTCATAGACAGTTATGATTTTATTTGCACAGGACCAAAAACTTCCATAAATCCAGTCAGTTGTTTTTGTCCTTCCTATCTCCAAGGTCACTATTGCTAGGTGGATTTCCTTGTGCATCCTTCAGGTCTATAAGGATAAAGGTATGTCTCCTATGGGTCAGGTTAAGGCTCATTCCACTAGGTCCATGGCTACTTCTGCGGCCTTTTGGTCTAGAGTCTCCTTTGATGATATTTGTTCTGCAGCTACTTTGTCCTTATCTCATACCTTTATTTCTCACTACAAATTGGATTTGACTTGTAGAAGGAGAGCATCATTTGGTTCCGCAGTGCTCTGGAATATCCTTCCATGAGGGCCACCCAGGAGTTTAGTAGCTGGGGAGTCTATCCCACAGATTGAAGACCAAATGAAGTAAACCACTTCAGATAAAGAAGTTATGTACTTACCATAACATTCCATCTGAGTAGTTCTACTTAATTTGTCTTCAATTGTCCCTCCCCCCTTCCCCCTGACCTTGTCACATGAACAGCCTGCAGGCTGCAGTTGTGGGTCATAGTATTTTTCAGGTCAGGTTACCAGTATAAGGGTCAGCAAACTCTATCTGGGGGTTGGAAGGTACTTTAGGTGTATTATGGGTAAGGGGAGGAACTTGGAACTTGGAGCTCGGAGCAGATGCTAGTGAAATTGCCGGCTCGGATCCGACACGGATCTGGTATCCCACAGGTTGAAGACAAATGAAGTAGAACTACTCATGTACTCACCATAACATTCCATCTAACTTCTTTTTTGCCTCATAGCAGTAAAATGTATTTGATATTTTCCCTTCACATTAACAGAGGTTTGGTAATCCATAATAACAATGTGATCTTTCTAGAAATAGCATGTGATGCATTGGCTTACTTCTGAATGTTAATGCCATTTGTAACAAAAACAGTCATTTTTACATCATGCTAAAAGCTTACAGGTTGTAGAGACAGCTGAAATGTTTCAGACCTACTGCTCACAGTGGAATACTTTTATTTATTTATTTTTTTTACAATATGTTGACATTTGAAAATTGGCTTTTGTATACAGCTGCCATGATTCGCTGTAAATATGTTTTTGGTATTTAAAATGCTGCAAAATATGTAGTAGTGCATACAGATGACACTTGTCAAGATTTGATACATTAGTTTTCAGTTGCGCTGACACAGTGCTCAGAAAAATGTATCGGTTGCGGCCAGTTAAAAAAAAATAGTAACCATACACATTTATGTTGTGTAAGGTGTACCAGAAAAGACAGTCAAGTTAATTCACAGAATAAAGGGTTTACAGTTTTGGCAAATAAAATTTTTTGGCTTAATTCACAGAATGTAAAATTTAAAGTCAATTCTACATTTTAAAAGTAACAGTACAGTTAAAAGTATAGATCCCATTAATGAAAAGAAGGCATCATAAATGTTAAGCCACAGGTTCAACTACTGTGTTTACTTGTCTTCCCTTTATACAGGTACACGTTTCAGAATTAGAACCATTCATATTTCATGAAAAAAATCCTGTTTACTAAGCACACCAGGTCAGATTGTAGGCCAGTTCAGCAAGCTGAATTAGACACTAAAAGTAACTAGTAGTAATTTATGCAGTTATACATGCATTTGTGGAACAAGTAAAAGGAGTACACGTTAGAGCAGTGTGTGTTCGTAAGCTAATGAGAGGAACTGTAATGAATGACAACAGATTTTTTTTTTTTTTTTATGAAGATGGGTTTGAAATGGTAAGTTCCCACATCCTACTGCAAAGTAGAGGAAGGTGGGGGATGAGAACAGGGATGTACTGAGTGGCATCAGCCCCTCCAGCTATGGGAAGCCCTGATAGTCAAATTGCATGTTTTTTCTGTAGGAAACTGGGACCTGTCAAGCAGGACCATGTATACTACAGAAGATGGAAAAATAGGCAGATAGAGAAAGGAGTATTTGCAAGGGCCTCAGAAAAGGAAGTCAAAAAGGAAGCAAAAGTTGCAGGATGATAAAGGGTCAAAGTGAAGTGTTAACCAAAAATGCATGACAATATACCATAGGAAAAGAATTTCTGACCTTGTGGTCCAAAACAAAAACAGTGAGAAGTTAAAAATTCCAAATTACAATGGGAGGTACAAGGGATTGTATTACCTTTTTTAAAATCAACAGTATGTCATTGCCTCAAGGTTTTCAGAACAGCCTTGCCATTTTTATTGGATAGTAGAGACATTCTTATAGAATGTGAGTAAAGATGATTCCCTGCACTTAGTCTTTATACTCTATGGCCTTTTCTCAGGTGTGCAGTAGCAGTTCTTGGCCTACAGCCCACTGACTATGGTAGCAAGGATGGGAGAGGCTCTGCTTAATTAACCAAAGCTACAGAGCTTAGTTGTGTTGTAACAGAGAATTTGGAATGAAAATGCACTTTACAGTTTGAATAGTGATTGGGGTTGGGAGGTTTTGCCCAGAATGACTGCTGCCTCTGGACAGATGAGGGTATTCTGTTAGGAGTTCACTATACCTTTTAATCATCAGTGACCTGGCATGAGTAGTGTCAGTGTTTCTGTATTGACTGAAATCTGTATAAAACTAGTATTGAAATGGCTTGGACTTATACTTGTAAATCCTTTATCAAATGTGTGCTTTATGTATGAAGTACGTTGATATTTTTATTCCCCGAGTAAACCTTTACTATAAATTGTCTCCTTATTTTCCCAGAGCTCCAGCTGATTGGTGCCCTCGTCACATTTGGAGGGTCCTGAATTAATCCTGCTCCATCTTTGGCAGCTAAGAGATTTATTATTTTGAGTTTCCTTTAACTGCTTCAGAATGCTAGTAAATTTTTACTTTATTTTTTGATTTTGCACTTTAAATCATTTTAAAGGTCCTTAATACTTGAAATCTCCTTGTCCAGGTGGTTTAAGTTGTTTTTGTGGTAGTATTAAACTCGCAAGCAGTTTTTTGTCTTATATTAAGAAAAATGGAATAGTCCATCTTGTGTCAGTAGATGACCTGGTCTGTCTGAGTTGGGGAAACACAAAATTGCAAGTGCAGTCATTTTATTAGCCAGAGGACTTGGAAGCCAGCTTCCTAAGTGCTTTCATAAATTTGGTACCTTTGTGCACTGCTGCCCACTGTGCAACATTGTTAGTAGTAGTAGTGTCCTGTCTAGATGCAGATGCCTAGAAACCAAATTTTCCCAGTAAAACTACCTCTGAAACTGTACTAGTAACTTGGTGAGTGTAGAGCAACTACTTTAGACCTTAAGCAACAGAGTAGCTAGTTTGCACATTGAGGGGCATTGCCCCTTGAATTTAGTATTATATACCCTAGTCTAGTCTCCTGCCCCAAAAGTAGCCTTAGTCAGCCTGTTGTTAAACCCTTGTGCACTGCACCCTTGTAGACATTGTGGCTATGCATTTTTCCAATTTCTTCAGACAGTTTGGTGGATATGGGTATATTATGACAATGTAACAATTGCCTAATGTTCACTGACATTTAATCCTCAACGAATCAAATACAGTATGTGAGAGATGTATATACACAATGTCTCTGGAGGTAAAACTCTCATACAAGCACTCAGAACAATGTGGTTATCAGTAATGTACATGCTACACCCACCACTCGTACTTCACACTCCACACACGGACCTTCTTATACTAAGGCACTTAAATGCAATCTTCCCAAAGACCTCCCCGATATTCCAGTTGCAAAAATCATCCTCTGCAAACTTAAAAGCAGTTGTCAGAAGCAAGTAACAAGGCACATACAGCCACATCCAGTGGAGCCTCAACTACCAAGATCATAAGGCAAGCTAATACAGTACCCAGTACTTTAGTCATAGGTGAGTTGTATACTGAAATAATGACCTAATGCCTATCAGAGGCTCTGCCAAATTACTCATGCACCACAGGTACCAATATAATTCAATCATGGGTCATTTACACTTACATAGACTGAGACATCTCTCCCTTGACTAATGCAAAGAGACATACATTAGGGAGCTCTGTTTCACAGGTTGGTATGTGCCTAGCATTGAGCAGCATTCTGCCTTCAAAAAGAGTGATGCCACAGGATGTCTAGGTTGATGCCACAATATGGACTGAAGATTGACTATAATAATTGGCTTAGTTATTAGTGTCATTTTAGGGGGATACAATATTTGTCAGCATGGGAGGACATGGTTAAACCATGTTGCTTTGCCATGAATGGTCTGCACCTGTCCATGTAGGCTTGAGTGTTGGCTAAAACATTGTTGTCCCGCATAGAGCCTTTTTTAAGCAATGCTAACTTGACAAGCCTTCAAGCCTTACAAAATCAACCCATGCAAAGCTAAAGGCTACTGCTCAATGCTAGGAATGTACAGAGGAAGGTCCATTCCCTCCAAACACTGCATATTGGAAAATGTGGACTTCTGTGCAGTTACCACCGAGACATGGTTTACAGCTGCAGAGAGTACCCCCCCCCCCCCCAGCAGTGTAAGACATCATTGCCTTCCACACATTTAGACCAACAACTATACATACATGGGCTAAAGGTGGAATCTTTTTGGTCTACATCAGTAATGAGCATGCCTCTAGGTTGGTTAAACATGGCCCACTGAAGTTCCATCACATCCAGATTAACATCGACAAAGTCCCAAACCATATCCTAACAAGATGTATGTCAGCCTCCGTTCCATGAAACCCATAGCTCATACTTAGACCTCTTGGAGACCCGTGCCATTCAACCATATGTTATACCCATGGGAGATTTGCTATCCCTTTATAAACTGGGAAACATACATGACCCCAAATTAGCAGGCAGAGTGATTTTTAGACTTAAATACTCAGTGAACCATTTAGTTCATACGAGCACTAGCAGTATAAACATATTGGACCTGGTTCTCACAATGCTGCCCCCCCCTCCCCGTGTTGTCCTCTATGTAGTAAGGTTAGACCACAAAACAGTCTAGATTCTGTAACCCCCAGACCACAAAACAACCAGTCTAGAATCAATTCTGTAACCCCAGCAAACCCTGTGTTAGTTACAAACTACTCCAAGCAAACTACCTTTCAGAAAAGTAATAGCCTGTCAAAATTTCAAGGCCCTCCAAACCCATATAACACAATGTCCTATGCAGAATTATTCACAGCAGCTCTGTGCAACCATGTCCGTGATTGCATAGATGCTGCATGCATGCCATAAGTAAGCCAAAAAGTAACTCCAACCACCGTGACTGGTTCCAAAACGAAATGGATTATACAACAAATGAAAAAAGGTCTATAACTGAAATTATTCTGTTTGATGATGAACTTATCTGTCTCTCTCATTAAACTGCATAGACAACTAGACGGATCAAGTCCAACAAAACAAATTTTGAATTAAGGATACATCCTAGCCTAGGCCAAGGACAACCATAAGGCCTTCTTTAGCTATGTTCAAAACATCAAAGGCAGCACACAGCTGTGTACTGAACTGTTGGTAATTGTAGCCGCACTCGTTGAACTGGGAGAGAGCAAATCTTCTGGTAAAAAAAATGTCCCAACTTTACCTCCCTTTCACTCCCAGTCACCAAGGCAATATATGATGGCAAGGCAGTGTATGCCACCTACCTTGACCTAGCTAAGGTATTTGATGCAGTACTCCACTCAGATATTGTAAACAAACTCACAGAATTTGGTATAAGCCCCTATATAACTTGTGCTAGATAGCCAGCTGGCTCATAGCTAGGACCCAGAAAGTTAGGACTGGAAACCATCACAACAGGACTCTGTGCTGGGTATGCTTCTCTTTGCCATCTGTTTTTTGGAAGCAAAATCCAATGTCAAGGGCTTCTGGCTTCCCACGTTTGCAGATGATTGCAAGCTAGGAACAATCCTAGAAATCATCCCCAAGATATTAACATCATACAGGAAGGTCTAACACATACGACTGATGCCAAATCCACAGTGAAATGCCATTCCGAGAAATGCATAGTAGTACCTTTTTGGAAGTCTGCCACCTAGGAAACTACCTCATTGATAAAACATCCCTAGAAGTCAACAGAGTAGTCAGGGATTTCAGGACTCGCATAGATAGTAATGTGGCTTTCGACCAACATATGTCTAAGATTGAGAATCATTCCATTACTTAACTAAGTAAGGGCATGACATCTAGGTCCAGGAAAGTTATTGTGCCACTGCTCAGTCCTTATCAGACCCATAACTGAGTAATGATCCCTTCAGTATGTACCTGACCAGCCACGTGCAACTGAAATATCCAGAGGTTTTTCACAAAAATAATAAAGGGCATAAAAACAATATCATCTGCAGGTTACTTCAAAATCCTATGTCTAGTCTTTTTACTACAGACTGAGAGGTGGTTTATGCCTGGCATACAAGGCATCTTTTGTTCCCATTCTGGACCTTTTGTATATCTGCAAAATGAACAGAACTACTAGGTCCAAGGGCTTAAACTTTGTTTACAACTTAAGTAGCACATGTGGGTGAGAGAGATGTTGTTTTCCCAGTTAGGGGTCGCCACAGCGGAACTCCGGTCCGCTAATGATTGGCAGCAGATTTTTACATACCGAGTTGCCAGCCCTGACGTACAACCTTCAATGAAGGTACGCCCATTCACGCATGTCTCCACACAGAAGACGCTTTAGCTGAGAATCGAACAGGAAAAAGTTTTACTGTGAGGCGACAATGCTACCGCAGCACCACCACCACCGTCCCAGAGAATTCCCATTCTTTGGAATAAGCTTCCTGTCCTGTGAAGTAGAGCCCTTCCCTAACCCTATTAAAGTGCAATCTTGACCAGTGAATGACACCTCTGGCCGGGCAGAGCCAGCCATTAAATTGTGTTGTAACTAACCCACACCCATTAAGAATAACCTCAAAGGCACAGTAACTTGTGGGATAAATTTGGGTTGTATGGCTACAATTGTAATTGACCTGTGTGTGTCAGCCTAGTATATGCTTGTGAACCTACAGGTGTCCATTTTGTCCTTGATTTTCAACAGATGTATCTGAGTGTGCCATAACATTTGTTCTCTTCATTGGAATTATTGATAACTGCAGTCAGGGGGGGGGGGGTCCTACTTGCAAGGGAGAGTTGTTATACTTGGACATGTTGTTTGTGCAGATCTCCCATTTTTTGGATTTTGTTTTTAAAAAACTGTTATGAAAGCTATTACATATGTAGACATAGTTGAGCTGTTTGTGATGCATACTTCTGCTTCTAGTGTTAATCATTTTAAAAGTGATAACTGTATTTTGGTACATGGTCTCAGTTGTAGTGTGTGCCATCAATATCTGTTTGTACAGCTGTTGACTAGTATCTAATCAGCAATGTGGATGGCTGAACATGTGCGTATTGCAGCCACGAAAGGAAAACGTTCTGTCGCTTACACACTGACCCAAACTCGCATCTTCTTGTGAGTTTATGACTCGCAGAAGAAGCACATATAGCAAGAAACTGGTTGATAATTCAGATCTACTGGAGCATGACTGTGATGTATTGGAAGAGAGTGAACACGGAGAATCTGTCTCTAGGGATTGTTAGACTTGCTGATGACTCGGGGGGGGGGGGGGTAGCCGTATGTGGCAATACTGCGGATAGCAATAGTGACACAATATCCCATTAGCAGAGTTATGTCACAAGTGAGCTTCCAGTGATACTGTTAACACTTTTCAAGAAAGAATGCTGCAGTGAATCACAAGGGTTTAAAACCGTTTGGGCCATCAGCAATGGATAGCCCTCGGTAGCAAACTTCACTACAGGATAATGAAAACGCATCTGGACCAACTTCTGAATCTAGCCATGCCTAAACGGTTGCTCTCTGATACTTTTACTGAACAAGTGCATCATACACACGAAGAATTGAGCACCCTGTCCATGTATAATGGACTCTACATCACCATTGCAGCCTCCTTCCCTCTTTGACAACCCATAATGGCATTCAGTTCCACTAAGTTCGTGGAACCAGTGGGTGCAGTGAATTTGATGTCTCCAGAAAGTACGGAAATTGATTTTGTAAATATCTTCCCACCTGAGTTGTATGAGCTCATCACTAAGCAAATGAACCAGTATAGTACGAAGGTACTGGCAAGCAGTAATACAGATCCTCATTTTAGTCCAATGACAGCAGAGGACATCTGAGCATATGTGGGAATGTGCAAAGCAATGTCCATTGTATGCATGGCTGAGTTGCAGTTGCACCTGGATTACTAATCGGTTTACCTCCATATAGTTGAACACAGCGTTTGAACCCATAAATGTCTGACTTTCTTTAGCGAGTTTTGGCATGTCGAACGGTCGGAATATCGCACAAAACACCGACTACATTTCTGACTGCTCTACATCCAAGATGAGTACTAACATGGGTCAAAAAGGGGCTGGGGAATTGCAGTTCACAACACCTGCGTTCGCAAATGTGGATTTTTGCCACACTCCTTTCGGACATTTGGGTTCGACCATCCACCAGTCGGCCATATGGAGGTAAACCTTAATCTCTACCTAAAATGCAGAATAGCCAAAGTGATGCCACTTGATCAGTTCTTCAAAATCCTGCAGTACTTCCACTGAAAAGACAGTGTCAGAAATCCACCTATGAGAGCAGAACCACTGTCAGTTGCACCTTGTATTCTATGCAGTATGTGGAATGCTTTGCAAAGTATCATGGGCACCCCATTCCAAGTGCATAGTTGATGCCACTCCTTGCCACTGTGTCACAGTATAATGCTTGGTATAAAGCTTACTGCAAATAAAAGCTAGTTATGCACTAGCTTTTCAGTGTTACTTTCCTGGTCGACATCAAGGAATGAAGCAAAATATTCACGCCTTTTTACATATACTGTTTTGAAACACTTGATTTGAGTTCTGTATCTTACCCACATAACTGGGAAACTGAGCTACAAAGAAAAATTGGTTTAGTCTCATATCCTGCACCAACAGTCATGCACTGTCTTCTCACTACAGAAACAGTACTACAGCCATGGTAGTGACCCAGTTTGTTTCTTGGGTAAGTAATCATAACTAGAAGTTTAATATACTTCTGTTGGGCAATATCCAGAAAAGGTTATTGGTGGCACACACAGGTCTGCATCCATCTGCATAAAATTCACATTTCATATTGGGTGGCACATGTATATCCTGAATGCATGAATGGTCCACACTTCATATTCCATCTACCATACAGACTTTGGTGTGGTGGCCAAATGTGAACATGTGAGTGAAGTGGAGAGCTAGTACTCTTGTTTTTCAGTTCCACTTGGATGGTCCGTGATCACCTTACTCCACTGGAGAGCAACCTGTGGTGATTAACATGTATGGCTGCAGTGTAAGCTGGATGCCACGTTTAGTAATATTAATGCTCTTGTTGAACACAGCCATGCTTGCAGCTCACAAGCCTTGCATATAAGCAGGGCATGACTTTGTTCATGCAGTTTGTTTTGCTGTAGATGTGTAGCACTAGTATGTGGTGAGTTTTGGCATAGTTAAACACACTATGCATCAGATTGCCTTTATAGGTGACAAGGTGATATCACTCAGTGCCTGTTTCCCATAGTTTGGTCGGCAAACAGGAAAAGTGTGTGTGTGTGTGTGTCTGTGTGTGTCTGTGTGTGTCTGTGTGTGTCTGTGTGTGTCTGTGTGTGTCTGTGTGTGTCTGTGTGTGTGTGTCTGTGTGTGTGTGTGTGTGTGTGTGTGTGTGTGTAATGATACAATTGTTTGTTTTGGGTTATGTGAACATATGGGGGACTTTGCATTGTGAGCTTGTTCTGCAGTACAGGAGGCATGGCTTTGTGGATACACTGTGTGGCACTGCCAATAGGATAGGTGACCATTCCTTCACATAACACTAATTGCATTGTTTCTGAGATACTGTAAATCATACAAGGTAAACTCTGAATAGATTGTGGGAGAAAACCTTTCAGGAAGCAAGTAGTTTCTAGTGTTGAGACTTCAGGAAGCAAGGGATTAATTAGCTACCTGCTCAGGGCCGAATGAGTTAAGGGAGCAGTAAGTACTTATTACTAAGAGGACAGTAATTGTCTGTTATTCTAGTGAGTTCCTTTAACAGCTATACATTTTTATAGGTACCCACTTTGCCATATTGTTCAAAGTAGCTGGTACTGCATGCATGACTGTGTATGACAACTGCTGCAAGTCCAAATGTTGTTGTACTTGTAACTTCAGCTGCTGCTGTGGGAGAAAAGGTTTGGATTACAAGGAAAAAAGGAAACCTATAATATGCACCCTCTAGGAAAGTACAGGATAAAATATCTATCGTATCACTTTCATAGAGGAAACTGTCACTGATATAGCCGTCCCACTGGTGTAGGTGCTGTCCTGAATACACTGCTTGGGCATACTTGGATGGTGGGGTAGGAAGGTAGGATTGAGTGGTCTTAAGCTACCTGTTTCATCCGGGGGGAGGAAGTGCATTAGCTGCAAATTCTACTGCGGTTATAGTACTCTGTGGGACATTCTTTGGAAAATGTAGCAAGAAGCCATGCTGAGTCACACTGAGGTATAGATTAAATATCAGACTAGGGTTTAAGAACTCATTATGGTCAGGTTATGACTATGATTTTGCATATACACTCTGCTTGTGTTAACAGGGTTACTGGGGTTGTGCAATCTAGTACTGATGTGTGTTGTATGAGGGGATGGGAAGTGTCATGGCTCACCACCCTTGACTGAAAATTATAAGCCAGACATTTAGGTGCAAAAACGTGAAAGAATCTATTTGCTTGTTTACTTTATTTACAAATTCTTTACTTATTTACTTACCGGAGAAGTCTGACTGGGCTAGATGCCCACTTTCAGCGGAGGCCCAGGGAGAAAAGCTCCACATAAAACAGCATGACATCTCAAAACAATGCATTGCAAAAAACTGAGCAGGGCAGAAAACTGTAGTACAGGACATAACAATTAGCAAAATATTTAAAAAATACTTTTAAGAAACTTACAATTAACGGAGTTATGTACATCAAAGATGTAGGTTGGGGTACATAAGACTGTTGAAAAGGATGGGGAGGTGAGAAAAAGACTGAGGCAAAAAATTAGTGATAAAAGTGTGGAAAAAGGTTTGTTCTGCATGGTGAGGAACAAGAGCATAACCAATTGTCCTTTAGGTGAATCTTTAATAGGGTTTTGAACTGTGCTGGGTCTGTTATGTTTAGTATGTTCTAGGGAATAGAGTTCCATGCTTTGGAGATGTTGTTAAAGTATACTGAGTCTCTGAAGCTGTTATTGGATTTTGTGACTTTTAGTATTGGTTTATCAGAGGATCTCTGGGGGGGGGGGAGGGTCCTGCTGTTTAGGTGTATTTGAAGTAGGTTGTGTAGGGCTGGATATTTTGTTAGGTAGGTATTCTATGAGTGGGTTAGGGTAAGTTGGTTAAGTTGAGAGGTTAGGAAGTTCTAACCAGTTGAGTTGTTTAAGAGCATGACTGTGATGTGCTGTGTGGGGAAGGTTGGTGGCAAATCTGGATATCTTGTGATAGCATGTTTCAAGTTTACTTAAGTCAGCCTTCTTAAGGTTTGTCAGTATTGGGGAGGCATAGAATGGAGAGATGGATAGTAGGATGGTTCACGCCATTGCTTATCTGTTAATGTTGGTTAGATATGGTTTTAACCTATAAAGAGAACCTAGCTTAATGAGAGTCTTTGATTGTGATATGTGCTTGCTGAATTTTAACTTATCAATAGTGATACCTAGTAACTTGGTTTCTTGGATGGGTTCAATTACTGTTTGATTGGATGAGATGATTTTGAAGTTCTGGTTACAGTAGTTTGTTTTGTGATGGTTGGGGCAGAGCATTGTTTTTTTTTTTTTTTTTTTTTTGAGTTTAGGATGAGTTGATATTTCTTTAGGAAAGATTCAATGGCAAAGAATGATCTTTGGGTAGTTTCTTGTAGATGTGATAAGGTGGGTGCAGCACAGATGAAAGTTGAGTCATCTGTGTATTGTATTATGGTAGCGAGGTTAGTTTGCAAATTCTTGGTAAGGACTGATAAGTAAAGGTGCAAGTATTGAGCCTTGTGGAACATCTACTGTTATGGAAGTAGAGAAGTGATGTCATCTTGCCATTTGACTGCTTGTTGGCAGTCAGAGAGGTAGCTTTTGAACCATGAGAGAGTATTAGATATTTTGAGGGATGACAAACTGTTGTAAGAGTTGCTGATGGGACATTATGTCAAATGCCTTTAACATATCTAGAAATATTGAAACAACCATTTGGCCATTGTTTTTTAGGTGCTGTACTGTATTGATGAAGTTAAGGAGGGCCGTGGTGGTGCTATGGTCTGGCCGAAATCCATGTTGTATGCTGGTAAGGAGCTTGTTGGTTAGTAAATGTTGCATAAGTTGTATGTAGATGCATTTTTCTAAAATGTTAGAATGAGGGGACAGTATGGATATTGGTCTATAGCTGGAAAGTTCTAATGAAGAACATCCTTTGTGGAGAGGGTAACGTGGAAGATTTTCCAAATTTTAGGATTTTAACTGCTCAGTGATGGATCTGTTAATTTAGCATTGGTACTGGATAGCAGACAACATCAGCTGCTATTTTCAGGTAGTCACACTGAAGTTTATCTGAGGTGGGAGTTGTAGGTTTAAGTTTACTCAATAACTTTATTTTTACATGTTTGGATGGGTTGGAGTGAGAGTGGGGTAGGGGAGTCATCGATTGCAGGATGATCAATTTGTGGCAAGCTATTTTTATTTTCTGTTAGTGAGAGAATAGAGTTTATGAAAAAGGAATTGATTTGGGATGCTATACTTCTGAGTTGTTGGTGTTTGGTGATTGGGTGGATGTATGGCCTGGATGAATTAGTTTTTTGATAGAAGCCCTGAATTTTTGTTAGTTATTTTGATGTTTGTACTGCATATTTGTGTAGTACTGTTTTTTGTTGTTAATCTGCTTTGATTTGTTTTTTACAAATGTTCCTTAAGTGATGGTATAACTACAAAAACTAAACCTGCTTGGTGGGATTTGCTGTTTGATCTAAACTTTAATTTGTTCTATGTAGATATTGGAAAAGCATGTCTTGTGACACTTCACAAGATGGAAACATTTAAAGTGGATCCTAAGTTGGTGCTAGGAGTAAGATATCGGCAGCAGTACCCAGTTGCAGTAACTAGTGTTCACATAGGTGAAAGATGGGCAGGGAGATAAGAGATCTTTCAGGGCTGGAGCTGTCATCTTCTTCTTCTTTCGGCTTTTCCTGGTTAGGGATCGCCACAGTGGATCACCTGTCTGCTCATGATTGGCAGTGGAGTTTTACAGTGTGGATTTGCGAGCCCAGTGCCCAACCTTCCACAGAAGGCACACAAATGCATGCACTCAACGCCTAGTGCCAATTTAGAGTGTCCAATCCACCTACAGCATGTCTTTGGAATGTGGGAGGAAACCGGAGCACCCGGAGGAAACCCACGCGGCTACAGGGAGGACATGCAGACTCCACACAGAAGGCACCCCAGCCGAGGATCGAACTGGAGAACCTCTTGCTGTGAGGCAGCAATGCTAACCCAGGGCTGGAGTTGTCCAATATGTTAAATTTTAAATTCTTTGACAAAACATGGAGTGTAAAGCAACAATTCTGTGATGGAGTATAAAAGAAATAGTAACAATAACAGGGGAAGAGGAGATGTGGAGTGCAGCATGATACCTCTGAGATCATCCATGTGCAACTAACATCGGGCAAATCTGCAATGCAAATTGTGGCCTGCTACAGATCACCTTCTATGACCCAGGACCACCACTCCACCTTTCTGGAGACACTGGAAAACATGAAGGTCCTACCGAAGACCCTGATATTGGGCGATTTCAATTACCCTCCCATTCACTGGGAAAACTACTAGAGTACAAATTCCCAGGCCCAGCGCTTCCTGGAATTCATAAACTCAAATGACCTGGATCAGCTGGTAAACTCTTCTACCAGAGGTGAAAACATATTGGACCTGGTCATCACCAACATGGGTGACAGGTGTTCCACACCGGAGGTCAACCCGTCACTGGTTAGATCAGACCATAAACTAATCACTCTGTCCACACCCCACCACCACCCCCAACTAAGGAAACCACAGTAAAAAATTTTTCTAAAGCAAACTTCACCTTACTTAACAGAGGTGGTAAGTTTCACAGCCCCCACGCTAAAGGATAATGCTGCCCAAGATGCAGAAACCTTTACAAATGCACTCTATGAACACCTACAAGGATGCATGTATCATGCCATCCCTAGCAAAACCAAGACTCACTCCTCTAAGAGAAGGAAACCAGTTTGGTGGACCCCTGCAATAAACAGGCTATACAATAGATGGAGGAAACTAGTTCAGAAAAAAAGCAAATCCCAAGAAGGAAAGACATCCCTGATCAGTATCAGTAAGAAACTAAGGTCCCTCATGAAATCATCCAAGGCTAACTTAGAAAGAAAAATAGTCAAGGATTCAAAAGATAACCACAAAGCCTTCTTAAGCTATGTTAAGAATCTGAGTGGCAACTCACAGATATGCACTGAACTAGTGCAAAATAGCACAAAATATACTGAACCTATTGATATTGCCAACATCCTGGCAGATAGATCAGTGCAAACTTCACCCCCTCTCTCACCTCCAAAAGGGCCCACAACAATACCGGAAAAGTGTAGTGTGCCAAAAATCAGACGCACAGGTGAAAACAGCCCTTTCAAAAGCCAATGGGACCAGATGGTCAGTGGGACTAGATGGTGTCCCAGGCTGCGTCTTGCACGAAGTACAGAACAAACTAATCCCCCACCTAAACACGCTGTTCATCCTCAGCCTCTCCACAGGCTACATGCCCATAGAATTGTGCACAGCAGTGGTTATTCCTGTCCACAAAGGAGGGGCCACAACTGACCCTGGTAACTATTGCCCCATAAGCCTGACTAGCCTGGTCTGCAAGGCTGTGGAGCGCTTCATCGTGGAACTCGTTAACAAAGACATTGGGAACCTCCAAATACTTGACCCGACCCAGTTTGGCTTTAAGGGCAGAGCATGTCTACTAAACCTGGTTGATTTTCTTTGAGACCGTCACCAAGGCCATAGACGAGGGAAAGGTGGTTCACACCGCCTACCTTGACCTCGCCAAGGCTTTTGACACCATTCCCCACTCTGGTATTACAGAAAAACTCACCAGGCTGAACATAAACCCCTACGTCACGAGATGGGTTGCCAACTGGCTTACAGACAGAACTCACACAGTAAGAATAGCGGGCTCCAGGTCCGACTCTAAACCAGTCACAAGTGGTGTCCCACAAGGCTCGGTCCTGGGACCACTACTGTTCGGCATATACTTCTCAGAAGTACAGGCAAACACAGGAGGACTATGGCTAACCAAGTTTGCCGATGACTGCAAACTGGGAGCCATAATTGACTCTTCGGCTGACACGGACATCCTCCAAAAGGGCCTTACTGAGACAGACACCTGGTGTCAAAGTCATGGCCTCAAGCTAAATGCCTAAAAATGCATAGTCATCCCATTTGGGAAAAACAAAACCCCCACGAATTACCACATAGGTGGCAGCCCCCTTAATACAGAAGAGCTAATAAGAGATCTGGGGACCCAGGTAGATAGTAATCTCTCCTTTGACAATCATATTGCCAAAGTAGTTAGGAAATCCTTCTATGTGGCCCATCTAATTACTAATGGGTAGCATCTAGAAATAGAGGTTATAGTGCCCCTCTACTCGTCACTCATTAGACCCATCATAGAGTACAATGCCCCATTTGGGATGTACCTCACAAGACACTTCCAACAGCTGGAAATACCACAAAAGTACCTCACCAAGAGGATTACTGGCCTCAAACGTATGTCCTATGCAGCCCACCTGAAAAAACTCTGGCTGGACTCCGTGGCATATCGCTTACTCAGAGGTGATCTCTGCCTGACTTAGAAAGCATGTCCAACTCAGAATTGATGGACATGCTCCACCTAAAGAAATCCAAGTCACTGCGAGCCACGCGCTCTAGTGAGCTAAACCTCGCCACAACAATAAATGGAACATGCTGGAGAGAGATTCCTGTCACAGAGACTCCCCATGCTTTGGAACACATTTTCAAATTACATCAGGCAGAGCCCCTCACTAGCACTCTTCAAGAGAAACCTTGACGAGTGGATGGGTAACAGAAAATACACCCCTGGGATCACTTCATTGGCTCTGCTTGACAGAGGATTTGTTAATTAATCAATGGGGTGGCAAAAGCCGACACACTCTGGCTAGGCTTATAAATGCCCTCGGGCAGATAGCCTAGTACCTACCTATGAACCTATTATATGAAATTAACTTGCGGTAAATTAGCCTGCACTATGTTCATCTGACACAAATTGGCAGAGCATGGTGGCGTCATGTTCCGCCTAACTTCAAAATCTTTACTTTTTTCCCTGGTCCATTGGCACAGTAGAAAGTTGTCTGTGCCACTATTGACTGGGAATCGTTCAATGACCTGAGAAATCAGAGCCTGGAGTGGGGGGGGGGTAGGCTTGCCTATCTTTTGGCAGGGAGAGATCGCCCTGTAGTGGTATCACTGTGTGTGAAGACTGGGAAGCAGTGCAACGGAAGTGAGGTCATGAATTTCCATTACTTGAATGCCCCTCTTTTCCTTGTGCTGCCAGTACAGGCATGTGCCCATTGTATGCTGTTGCATATTGATCTGTCAGTGGGGATAAAGTTGGGCATAAAATCCCTGTGACGGCACAGATGACCTGTCAGGAGACTTTAGTTTTTTCTGTGCCCCCTGCTCAATAATATGTTTGCCAGTCAATATGCAAGCTGACAGTCTTGGGGGTTGGTGCTCTGCCTTTCGTGGTAGATGGTAGTGGAATGGGAAGAAGGGGCATTGGCAGTCAGCTGATGGTCAGATCTGTCACAGGGAACCCAAATGAATGAGTGAGTAACAAATTGATTGTTTATTTTTTGTCCCATCCCACCTTTTTTTGGAGAGATGGTAGCATTATTTTAGTCATTTAACTGCAGTAAGGTTAATGAATGACATTTGTGCATGTATTTCTGATTGTTGGTGATGACCTGCGTACATAAGGACTTGTACAGAAGGTTGCAACTTTTTAATATAAACACTTGACAATTCATGCTACCTACCTATGAATGTTAAGTGTTGCGTTTGATCTTAATAGTAGTACCACGAAACAACAATGGGTAATTACTGGTGCTAAACATACAATTACACTGTTTAATACCTACACTTGGGAAAACCAAATAAGGAAAAAATATCTAGACAGAAGTATTTGTGACTGTATTTTTCAGGCTATATTTGATATAGTTGGCAATGTAGAGGAAATTGTATTACAGAAGCTAATTGAGCTTAATCTGAAAAAATCTGCCTTGTATTTTTTTACAAGTTATAGCATTATTTTTTTTTTTATTTAAAGAATATGGATATAGCTCAGTTTGACAAAAATGTAGTCGTTGATTATATTACTAAGCAGGCAAAACTAACTGAAAATGCTGTTGCTTAAAAAATCCGAGTACAAATAGGGGCACTTCCTCTCAGTCCCACTGTAATTGACTGTGTAATGTAACTGTCCCTTAAATTGTATTTGCTTCTCGTTTAACTGAGATGGTCCAGGGACCCTTTTTAGTTGCAACTCAAGCCAAAACAGAAAGACATAATGACTGGTTAGCAAGTAGTTGTATACAATGCAGTAAAATCCAATGTTTACAGTGTTTATAGTATTTTCATCACACAAGTGAAGTTTTAAGACTTGGACCTTGTATAACTGAATGGTTCCAAACTATAACCTGAGAGAATTGAAACAACTTGCTACTACAGGGAGCTTTGCAGTGTTTCCTCTGATTTCTAAGTTGTCTGCTACTTGATCTCTACTAGCTGTCCTGTAAAAGTGGTAGAATAAGTTTCTCAAGTATTGCCAGCAGTTTACCCTTTAAAAGTGTTTTTAACATACAGATGTAGTTTTGACACCAAAGGCAGGATAATTTCGTTGACCATGGTACACTTTTGGTTTGTAGACAAAACTTTCCCATGACATGCTCATGAAAACGGGCATGAGAGTTGGGTCCATGCAGAGATCTACTTTAGAAATATGTAAGGAAGGTACTTTGAGGAAAAACTTTGCAAAGAAAGTGTACTGCATCTTTATGAAGCTGCTTGTTTTTTCTTGCATCATTGCTGTAACTCTGCCTTGCACTTTGAACTTGCTTTGACTTTTTTTCCACTATTTTCAGTTCATACTAGAGATAACACTCGAATGGATCTGACTATTCCCAGACAGCAACACTTCTATCTGAGAGCTATAAATGCGGAAGAGAGGCAAAAGTGGCTGGTTGCTCTGGGATCAGCCAAAGCATGTCTGATGGACAGAAGAATGAAGAAAGAAAAAGGTAAGCCATGAGGCATGCTGATATAGTTCTTCGTCAGCAGAATGGCTTCGTAGACTCCAGATATTTGAGAGTTCCTGACTACATCAGCCTTAATAGTATCAGTCACTACTACCGAAGGTAGTTTAATAAAAGAATAAAATGGTTATAATATAGCAGTTTTGACTGCCTGGTCATTGAGTCAAAGTAAATTACCTTTCCTTCTCCAATTATTTGCTCCCAGTACCTTGATTCCTTTGCAAGTTCTCCAGAAAGTTCCAGGTACTTCTTGCCTGTTGTCTGTATCCCTAATTGCAATCATCCCCTATTGGCAGTATCTCCTTTCTCTATTTTTGTGTTTGCTTAGTTCTTATATTCATAAAGTAGTGGAAAATACTCTTAATATTTTGTATGGTTATAATTCTTAAGGATCGGCATCCAAAATCCCAATTGGTCCTTTTTTGTTGAGCTTCTCCCCTGTTTTGTCATCTCTTTCTACTTTAAATTATATCTTTCTGCTTATGCTATATATAGGAGCCTTACATCTGTAGCTCTGAAATACCCCTTCAAATCAGGTAATTCCAAAATACCTTGTCCTGTTGGAAGGATCAGCTTATCCTACTTGACTCTTGCCATCTTCCCCTCCTAGATAAAATCCTTTCAACTCTTTATTGATTTGCTGTCCACAACGTCTCCTCTGGTTATTAAAATTATGCCTGGCTGGTGTATAAAGCTAAAGGGACAGTTTAGAAACACTTTCACTGCTTGTATCATGCTATCCATAAAACAGAGTTTCCAGTATCTCAGTTTTTGTATTATATTTTGTTAAGAAGGCTAAGGATGTGTGGGAAAAGACTAAACAGAATTATTTTTAATCCATACTCTTAAGTGCTTCATTTTATCATGTCCCCATAAATATAGGTATTGCTGAATCACTTTATGTACGGGTATATAATTTATAGGTATTCCCTTTTTTTTTCTGAAATTGTTGCAGTTTGTTTGCTGTAGCATAGACTAGATTCAGAACTGCTGAATATAGTTCTGTTTATATAACTTGAGCATTTAATCGGGCCATCTTTTGTTGGAGAGGTGTCCCCCGCACCCTAGTGGCAGGAGTGTGCAGTTAGAACTTGTCCAATTTGAAGGTTGCTAGAACAGGGCTTAGTTTTGAGCTTGCTTATTGGTTAAGTTGTATAAATGTTTGCTCTCATTTGTTACATAAGCACCGTGTTTGTGCAGGTTTGAGCCTGTTTTAGCAAAGCTCCACACAGTGTGGCGACCAGCTACTGCTCTGCTGTATTTATCTGATCAGTCCAAGCAATCTGCTGATCTCTAATTCTCAAGTAGAATTTTTAACTGTACATTGCCATTTTGAACTGCATTTTTACCATCATTGCTTACTTGAACTGTTTTTTTTTCCTGAAATTGTTGCACTTTGTTTGTTGTAGCATAGACTAGAGTCAGACCTGCTGAATTGAATTTGAGCACTAAACCAGGCCATCTTTTGTTAGAGAGGTTTCCCCTGGACCCTAGTATCAGGAGTGTGCAGTTAGAACTCATCTGATGGAAGGTTGATGGGATAGGTCTCCGTTTTCAGCTTTCTTTATTGGTTAATCTGTGTAAATCAGTTTGCTCTTGTTTGCACGGGTTTGTGCTTGTTTGCGCATAGCTCACTGCACAGCAGCAGTGGGCACCGTTGGCGGTTATAGATGCAAACACTTCTGCTGCAAATTTTCCCTTCGTACTCTGCTGGTGCTCCATTAGTGAGTTCTTGCGATTGTCTGTCACTTCAATCAAGATACAACCAAACACCCTGGTTTTGGGTGACATTCATTACCCATCCATTGACTGGGTAAATTATAAATGTTATCACTCACTTGCCCTAATGTTCCTGGACTGTAACTCCAGTGCACTGGACGAGCTAGTTGAAACAACACAAAATGGGCTCAAACATCCTGGATCTTGTGCTCACCAACATGGGGGACTGCTGCACCCCCCCCCCAGTGTGTGGCCATCCCTGGTGAGATCTGACCACAAATCAGTCTCAATAAAAGTAACTAACACAAGACCCCACCCCCACCCCAGCAACAACTGGACTAAACTTCTCCAAGGCCAGCTACAACCTGTTAAGTTGAGTCTTTCGGCTTCTCCCGGTTAGGGGTCGCCACAGCGGAACTCCGATCCGCTAATGATTGGCAGTAGATTTTTACGTGCCAGGTTGCCAGCCCTGACGCACAACCTTCAACGAAGGCACGCCCATTCATGCATGTCTCCACACAGAAGACACTCTAGCTGAGAATCAAACAGGACAACGTCTTACTGTGAGGCGACAACGCTACTGCAGCACCACCACCGCAGGTAACTACAACCTTTTAAGTGACAGCATAAATAGCTTCATAGCCCTTCCCCGCACTGATGGAACAGACACCTATGCTGAGTTATATACCAATGATTTATACAATCGCCTGTACAGTTGACTGTACTGTACCTGCTAGAACCAAAGCAAGATCTTCAAGGAAAAGCAAACTTGCCAGGTGGACGACTACCACTAATAGGCTATATAGTAGGAGAAAGAAATTGCTGTCTAAGACTAGGAAGGAACAGTCTCAAAACTGGAAACACTCCATCCTCAACTTAAGATTACTAGTGAATTCCTCCAAAGCTAACTACGAATCCAAATTAGCTTCCCTAACCAAGGATAACCACAAGGCATTCTTTAGTTACATCCGTAACCTCAAAAGTAAGGCCCAGATTTGCACTGAAGTTGTAGTTAATAGTACTACATATAGAAACTGTGGATATAGCAAACCTGTTGGCTGACAATTCAGTGCAAACTTCACTGCCCTGTCCCAGCCACATATATACCACAAAGCATCCCTAACACATGTCTCCCACCTAGTGTCCCTGAGGAGCAGGTCTTAAATGCCCTGTCCAAGGCCAAAATCGCAGCCTCTATGGGACCACACAACATGAGTACAATGCTCCCTTTGGTATGTTCCTTTCCAAACACCTGCAGCAATTGGAGAGACCACAAAGGTTTCTTACAAAGAAGATTTGAGGTCTTCAAGGTCTGACTTAAGCAGACAGACTGAAATTGTCACTTTTGTTGTGCAGCCTGCTCAGGGGCGACCTGTGCCTTGCATATAGAGCAATCTCTGACCCAGCTTTAATGGAAATGCTGCACATTCACAAGTGAAATGGCACAATGGTGTCTTGCTCAAAGGACCTTAACCTGGTATGTGACATTGACAGAACTTACTGTAGACAGATCTGTCTCAGAGGTTGCCCCACCTTTGGAACAAGCTTCCTGTTCATGTTAAACAAACCTCCTCATTGGCCTTGTTTAAGCGTAGTTTGGACAATTGAGTGGGTAACCAGAAATTCCCCCAGGGATCTCACCTGTGTCCCTCTTGGACAGGGGTAACAGGTGCTGATTTATAGTGTCTGCTTGAACCAGACACCCTTGAACACATGTTGAACTTGGCTAGGCTTGTAAGGGCCCTGGGGCTATTGGCCTAGAATCTTCCTATGATAAAATTATTATCCTGACAATATTTGAAATTATCTCAAAATGTTCCACATATACTGAAATGTCCTTTTCTGCTTTTATCAGGTATAAAATATCTGCAAGTAAAGCCAGCTTTTCTTGACTGCTGCACCAAAGTCCCTTAATTTCTTTATTTGCCAACCACTGGCACAGGGGAAGGGACACCCCTGCATGGTTCCTGTGCTCAAGCATAACTTATCAGAGAGGAACCCACCCACTTTAATATTTTCTTCTGATCCCTCCTATATACCAATTGACCTTAATTTTATCAAAGAATGCAACGGCTTCCATTTCCCTTCTCATAAGATCCCAGTTTACTGTTGCATGCTTTCTCTGCATCAAGACCCACCAATGACGGTGCTTCCCTCTGGATCATCATTCTTCTGTTAATGTCACCTTTTGAATCCACGAGTAAGGTGTGGTGCAAGGCCAAAAAATCCCAAGGCAAATTCAAAACAAATGGCCAGCAGACAGTCAGCTCTCCCTATTAATTTTATTACTGCTTTCTTTTAGATTAAAACATATCCACACATCCACATGAAACATTACCCTGCATTTTTATTTTAGTTATTATTGGTGCATGATCTGAAATGGTTATTGGATACATATCAAAACTTTGAATTAAATGCATTCGTTTCTGTGAAATATAATTTGTTTAGCCTTGCCCAGTTTTTTAAATTCACTCCAAACTCCTATTACTAAATTAACATCCTCCATGCCAAATATTTTCATAATTTTTTTCATAAATCTACCCTGTTATATCCCCCCCAATACATCATCACTGCTGCAAATCATCTTCCATCTTCATTAATGATCTCTACATCATATGCCAAGATGCAACTGTTCTACAATATGCTGATGACTCAACATTAGTCTGCTCAGCCAATGACCCACAACTCCTCTCCATTACCCAAAAATCCTTCCAAATAACCTGGTTTCTTAAAAAAAAAAAAAAGCTATTACTTAATCCCAAAAAGACCAAATTGTTGCTATTTAAACCAAACAAATCCATCTCAATGCCCAACACATTCAATATTGTGTCCAGAGATGGGACTATCATCTCTCCAGACACTCATACTAAACTGCTAGGAGTGACCATTGACAACAACCTCCAGTTTGATCTACATATAAATCAAACAATTAGCATTCACAAAAAAATGGGCAGTCTTTATAAAAACAAACCATTTCTAACACAACCTACCTGCTAGAATAACTATAGCTCAAATCCATCTCTACACACTATTCTACGCCACTCCCATCTTCACCAACCTACCCAAAACTGAAATGGCCAAGCTTAACATCTGCTACAGTCAAATTGCCAAATTTGCTACTAGTGCCTCCTACCGTGCACACCACTGTCATTCACTAAATCAACTTAACTGGCTTGAATTCACAAATCTCCTCTCATTCCATCAGCTTTCTTTCGCCCAGAAACTCCTACTATTTCCTTAAAAAACTCCCAGCACTATCTAATCTACTTAAACTACAAACTAATGCCAGACAACTTCGCTCTATTGATAAAGACTAATCAAGGTGACTAAAAGCAATAACACACCAGGTGACTCCCTCTTCCCTAATTATATCAGTAAAATTTGGAACTCATTACCTTCTGCTATTACCTCAGCCAACTCAATAGTTACAGTCAAAAAGCTACTAAAAGAACATCTAAAACTCTCATGGCTATGGCCTTGCTACCCACCAGTTTGACCCATATCATACTCGCACTAGCCATCTGACCCACTTTTGTGCTCCTTTTCACTTCTATCCCTTCAAGAAGAATCGTAACTCCTCCTTATAGTGCCTCACCTGCGAACATCCACACCAGCAGTCAGCAGTTGTACACATTCCAACTTTAAACCCAACTACATCTCACAATAGTAACTCAAACATCCACTCCCAACCCCCTTTTACTTAAATTTGTCTCAGTCAGTGTTATTAGTGGAAACCAGTGCATTCTAAGTACTACTTTACTCTAACTTAAACTATGGAATTTTGTTAAAACTTGTGACTACCAATGAATACTGTACTTTGTAACTTTAAAACTATGGAATCTTGTAAAATCATGTGTTTTCCTATGAATACTTGCTTGCTATGTAGAAATCTCATAGTTGTTTGTTCTTAATCTGTGGAGCTTTTCTCCCCAGGCCTCTGCTGCAAATGGACATGTATCCAGTCGGACTCTCCCGGTCAACAAATGTAAAATAAATAAAAAAATAAATTCCAGTCCCCCAT